>NW_020887609.1:0-3841 GCF_003945725.1 Corapipo altera
AGGAGGCCGTGACCCCGTGGGAAGCCCCTGCAGAGCCGTGGCAGCAAAGCCCTGGTGTCCAGGGCTGCCCCCCCGCCCCAGTTTGTTGGGTTTAATCCCAAACTCTGCAGCAAACCCTCTGCCCCAGGGCAGCAACTGATCCGTGACACAGCCCCGGAGCGGTGCCAGGAGTGATTTGGGGGCAGGGGGTTCACAGGGACCCTCCAGCGCCCCTCGCTGCCCACGAGGGGCAAAACGAGCGTTCCTGGCGGTGAGATCCAGGGCAGGAACCAGCCATTCCATGTCCCTCAGCTGTTCCGTGTTCCCAGGACACGGAACGGCCCATGGAACAGTCCAGGGACATGGTGTGGACCACACTGAGGAGAACTGGCAGATATAACAAGAACATGCTTTCCTTAACATCCAAAGGGAATTCCTAAGTCCCAAAAGCTGTTGTAACAGGCCTGAAGGAGGAAGAAGATGTGAAAGGCTGGGGAAAATCACCGTCCCCTGTTCCCCCCACAGACTGGGTACGATTATTATGAATTCCCAGAGGCAGAACCCAAGGCCAGGGCAAGAGAGCAACACTGAACACACATCCCAAATGACCCTCACTGCCCTTGGTGTTTTCATGTCATAAACTCATATCCCACACTACAGCAACAAACAATGCTGATCCCTCTGCCTGGTCTGCAAAAGAGCACCATGAGGAGCACATATGGGAATGTCTACAGGGTTGGGCACCACAGCCACCTGGACAGACCAAGCAACACGGTGATCAGTGGCTCTGTACCTAATACACACATGCTTAGATAAATTTGTTTCCAACCTGCTCTAAAGTCTTGAGATTCACCCCCCAAAAGTGAGTCTCCAAAAATAATTTTTGGGCCGATATCAAAGAAAACAACTGAGTCACTCTTATGTTAAGGATGGGTTTACATCACCTTTACCAAATCCCATGATGGCAATGATCACTGAGGATATGGTCATTTGTAAAAGAGATCTATCACTGTAAAATTTTAAAAGTTCCCCAAACTTCCAGTTAGTGCAATGAAATAGTAAAGAATTCAATTGCTAGTGATCTCTTAGTTTGCTCTTTAGGCTTTTGCCTTGTTTTCCACCTCCTTAATTTTCAGCATTTATTTCACTGACACCATCTTTTCATGCTGGTGAAGTCAATGAAAAAACCAGATTTCTAAAGAATTATGAAATGAAAGGCATGAAGATCTACTTAGGGAAAGAAACTGAAAACTCCATTAAAACAAAGATGACATAATGCAAGAGAAACTGCAGGGAGCTTCTCACCTCCAAAACTTTTTCCAAAACCTTCATCTGGAAGATGAAGACATAGCAGAAGAAATGCAGAACTCTGTGCAAACATCCCCACACACTCGTACTCCTGGAGCTCTGCCATGGCCACACCAGGTCCTTGCACCATTGCTTTGGGTGGTTCCTTCTTTGCCCACCACCCTCACAGCTCAATCCTGTACCAGTTACTGGTTTGTGTTCTGCCTTTCCTGCCTCCCAGAAATCTCCCTGTCCAAGTGTGAGGGCCTGAAACTGCAGCTGCTCTCCCCGCTTAGTTCTCAGTTGGTGTCAGGACACAGGGACAGGCGGGACCAGGTCCCTGGGACCCAGGTTGCCCAGAGAAGCTGTGGCTGCCCCATCCATGGAAGTGTCCATAGCCATGTTGGATGGGGCATGGAGCAGCCTGGCCTAGTGGGAGGTGTCCCTGCCCATGGCAGAGGGCTGGAACTGGATGGGCTTTAGGGTCCCTTCCAAGCCAATCCATTCTATGATTCTATCCCAGCAGGTGGGAAGTGGCAGAGTATTTCTCCAGGGTCTCCATCCAAGGCTGGCAGTCTCTGTGGCTCAGCTCACCTTCCTGAAGGTCCTGGCCCAGCAGCTCCTCCAGGGCTGGGACAGAACAAAGCCCCAGCAAGTGCCTCTGACACACAGCCCACGGCCTGAGCTCAGAGAAACCAACAGTGCCCTCGCTGGGCTGCTCCTGGTGGGAATTGGTGTCTGAATCTCTGGGTTCCAATGACCAGAGCAGGGCAAGGCAGAAGCCATTGCTGCTCACCATGCCCAGGAGTCCCTGCTCTGATCGAGGAGATTACAAGGAACAGTGTTCAGGTGTTATCCAAAGGCAATTTTGAACTATTTCCCTGACTTGAAACAAAAAAAAAAGAGTGGGAACAATTTTCCCTCCTTCGCTGCTCTCAGCTCTTGCACCCAGTAGATTGTGCTGTCGACCATCCTGTTACTCACCCTCACAGGGCAACTGGGAGCTCAGCTCCATCCAGATACCCTGAAACTCCAGCTGGGCTTCAGGAGCTCCATCTACATTCCAGAACTTCCATGTCAGCTCAGGCTTGGGCCTTGGGTCCCTGCCTGAGCTGTGTTAAAAGTATTCCAGCCTCAAGCTCCATTCCAGTCATCTCATTGACCCTCCCCTGGCTGGGAGGTGGCTGTGGGGTCACATCTGTCACATCCCTGACAACTCAGCAGCAGCCTTAGATGTGGTCTGGCCCCAGGAGGTGCCCTGGAACGTGGTGCAGCAGCCATGCAGATCCCACCTGTAGAAAAGTTCTCCCACTGTGCTCCTGGGAGCTCTTTCCATGTTTTTTTCACCCCATTAAACCCAAATCCCTGCCCTGACCCAGCCCAGCTGAGCAGCACAGTCAGGTCTGGTCCTGGAGGCAATGGAGGTCAGGGACAGGGACTCTGTGTCTGGAAAGCTCAGGAGATCGATCATCAGCTCAGGCAGCTCCTGCTGCCCCAGGGCCAGGGCAGCCTCTCTCTGTGGCTCCTCTGCTCACACCGGGAGGAGCCACCGAGTGCTCTCCTCCTGCTGCTGAGCCGCTTGTTCCAACCCTGTCCCAGCAAGTGCCAGCCCCTCGCTCCCACCACCGCTCCGTGTTGCTACTGCTGCTCCCAAAATTCATGAGCCCACAAGCTCCCCAAATTGCTGGTTTGGAGCTCCAAAGCTGCCTACATGGGGGCTACTGAGCCCCAAATCTGCTTCAGTTGGTGTTTTGGAGCCAAAAGCTCTTTCAATCTCTCTTTCTGAGCTGAAAATATCCCCAAATTGCTCTCCCTGACCCAAAGCTCCTGATACCAGGATACTGATATTCAGGTTTTCTGAGCCTCAGGCTCCCCAAATTGGGGTTTCTTATGCCTAAGGTTGCCTAAATCGGTGTTTTGGAGCACCAGGGCTCCCTAAATCATTCTTTCTGAACCCAAATGCAACCTAAATTGCCCAAATCCTCCTGGAATGTGTGTTTCTCACCCCCAAAGCTCCCTAAATCGGTGTTTTGGACCCCAAAACGTCCTTAAATGAGTGATTCTGAGCCCAAAATCTCTTCTAAATTGCTGTTTCTGAGCTCAAAATATCCCTATATAATTTTTTTTAGCTTGTTAAATTGGTGTTTCTGAGACCCAGAGCTCCCCAAGAGGTTTTTTCCTGAGCCAAAAAGCTCCTGAAATCGTTGTTCTGCAACCCCAAAGCCCCCCCAGCCGCTTTTTCTTAGCCCCAAAGCTCCTGAATTTACTGTTATTGCACCAAACCCGCCGAAACAGGGGTGTCTAAGCCACGAAGTTCCTGAAATTGGGGTTCCAGAGCCCCGAACCCCCAAACTCGAGCCCCGTGCCCCCTTTTCCTCTCCCCGGGGCTCCGGTTCCTCTCCCGCCCCGGGAACCGCCCCCCGCCCGCAACATTTTCGCTCGTGGTTTCCGAGAAAGCCGGAGGGAACCCGAGCGTTGGGTGGGGGTGGGGCCCGCGGGGGTGGATCGGGAGCGGGCTTTGACCGGGAGCAGCCGCCGGGCCCTCTCCTCCCGCCGCGGAGCCGCCGGTGCCCGA
>NW_020887610.1:0-138 GCF_003945725.1 Corapipo altera
GTTCAGTTTAATAAACCCTGCACTGCAATGGCCAGTCCAAACCCCTTCAAAATTTACTCCAAATGAAGATTCCTGTTAGACAACAGGTGTCACCACAGAAAGGTCTTTGCTGCCCAAGAAGTGCCCAGGCTGCCCCAA
>NW_020887610.1:238-3839 GCF_003945725.1 Corapipo altera
TGTCCCACCTCCTGAAATTGAATGTAAATGAAGGTTCCTGCCAGACATAAGTTGCCACCAGGAAAACCTCTTCCTGCCCAAGAAGGTCCCAGGCTGCCCCAGAAACTGCACCTCAAAACCAAAGCTTCCAGACTTTTTTTCCTGGTGAAAAGAGCTGCTGTTCAATTTTTTAAACCCTGCACTGTAATGGCCACTCAAAACCCCTTAAAATTTGCTTCAAATGAAGATTCCTGAGGGAGAAAAGGTGCCACCACAGAAAACTCTTACTGCCCAAGAAGTGCCCAGGTTGCCCCAACAACTACACCTCAAAGCTAAAGCTTCCAGACTTTTTTTCCTGGTGGAAAGGGCTGCTGTTCCCTTTTTCCAACCCTGCTCTGCAATGACCAGTCCCAGCTCCTGAAAAATTGAATCCAAATGAAGATTCCTACCAGACAAAAGGTGCCACCACAGAAAACTCTTCCTGCCCAAGAAGTGCCCAGGTTGCCCCAACAACTGCACCTGAAACCAAAGCTTCCAGACTTTTTTTCCTGTTGGAAAGGGCTGCTGTTCCCTTTTTTTCAGCCCTGCTCTGCAATGGCCAGTCGTACCTCCTGGAAAATTGAATGTAAATGAAGATTCTTTCCAGAAAAAATGTGCCACCACAGAAAGCTCTTTGCTGCCCAAGAAGTGTCCAGGCTGCCCCAATAACTGCACTTGAAACCAAAGCTTCCAGGTTTTTTTTCCTTAGGGAAAGAGCTGCTGTTCAGTTTAATAAACCCTGTACAGCAATGGCCAGTCAAAACCCCTACAAAATTTACTCCAAATGAAGATTCCTGCCAGACAAAATGAACCACCACAGAAAACACTTCCTGCCCAAGAAGTGCCCAGGCTGCCCCAAGAACTGTACCTGAAACCAAAGCTTCCAGACTTTTTTTCCTGGTGGAAAGAGCTGCTGTTTCGTTTTTTCAGCCCTGTTCTGTAATGGTCTGTCCGACCTCCTGAAAAATTCAATGCAAATGAAGATTCCTGCCATACAAAAGGTGCCACTACAAAAACCTCTTGCTGCCAAGGAAGTGTCCGGGTTGCCCCACAAACTGCACCTCAAAACCAAAGCTTCCAGACTTTTATTCCTGGTGGAAAGAGCTGCTGTTCAATTTTTTAAACCCTGCACTGCAGTGGTCAATCCAAACCCCTTGTAAATTTACTCCAAATGAAGATTCCTGCCAGACAAAAGGTGCCACCAGAGAAAACTCTTCCTGCTCAAGAAGTGCCCAGGCTGAAGCAACTGCACCTGAAACCAAAGCTTCCAGACTTTTTTTCCTGGTGGAAAGGGCTGCTGTTCCCTTTTTTCAGCCCTGCTCTGCAATGGCCTCTCCCACCTCCTGGAAAATTGAATGGAAATGAAGATTCCTACCAGACAAAAGGTGCCACCACAGCAAGGTCTTCCTGCCCAAGAAGTACCCAGGCTGAAGCAACTGCACCTCAAAGCCTAACCTTCCAGACTTTTTTTCCTGGTGGAAATAGCTGCTGTTCAGTTTAATAAACCCTGCGCTGCAATGGCCAGTCCAAACCCCTTGAAAATTGGCTCCAAATGAAGATTACTGCCAGACAAAAGGTGCCACCACAGAAAGCTCTTGCTGCCCAAGAAGTGTCCAGGTTTCCCCAATAACTGCTCCTGAAACCAAAGCTTCCAAGTTTTTTTTCCTGGTGGAAAGAACTACTCTTCAGTTTAATAAACCCTGCACTGAAATGGCCAGTCCAAACCCCTTCAAAATTGCATCCAAATGACGATTCCTGCCATACAAAAGGTGCCACCAAAGAAAACTCTTCCTGCTCAAGAAGTACCCAGGCTGAAGGAACTACACCTGAAGCCAAAGCTTCCAGACTTTTTTTCTTGGTGGAAAGGGCTACTGTTCCGTTTTTTCTGCCCTTCTCTGCAATAGCCAGTCCCGCCTCCTGAAAAATGGAATATAAATGTAGATTCCTGCCAGACAAAAGGTGCCACCACAGAAAGGCCTTTGCTACCCAAGAAGTGCCCAGGCTACCCCAACAACTACACCTGAAACCAAAGCTTTCAGACTTTTTTTCCTGGTGGAAAGAGCTGCTGTTTCGTTTTTTCAGCCCTTCTCTGCAATGACCTGTCCCACCTCCTGAAATTGAATCCAAATGACGATTCCTGCCAGACAAAAGGTGCCACCACAAAAGTCTCATACTGCCCAAGAAGTGTCCAGGCTGCCCCACAAACTGCACCTCAAAGCCAAAGCGTCCAGACTTTTTTTCCTGGTGGAAAGAGCTGCTGTTCAATTTTTTAAACCCTGCACTGCAATGGTCAGTCCAAACCCCTTGAAAATTTAATCCAAATGAAGATTCCTGCCTGACAAAAGGTGCCACCCCAGAAAGGTCTTTGCTGCCCAAGAAGTGCCCAGGCTGAATCAACAGCACCTCAAAGCCAAAACTTCCAGACTTTTTTTCCTGGTGGAAAGAGTTGCTGTTCAGTTTAATAAAGCCTGCACTGCAATGGCCAGTCCAAACCCCTTCAAAATTTATTCCAAATGAAGATTCCTACCAGAGAAAAGGTGCCACCACAGAAAGCTCTTCCTGCCCGAGAAGTGCCCAGGCTGAAGCAACTACACCTGAAACCAAAGCTTCCAGACTTTTTTTCCTGTTGGAAAGGGCTGCTGTTTCCTTTTTTCAACCCTGAGCTGCAATGACCAGTCCAAACCCCCTGAAAAATTGAATACAAATGAAGCTTCGCACCAGACAAAAAGTACCACCACGGAAAGGTTTTGCTGCCCAAGGAGTGCCCAGGCTGCCCCAACAACTACACCTCAAAGCCAAAGGTTTCAGACTTTTTTTTCCTGGTGGAAAGAGCTGCTGTTCCCTTTTTCTGTCCTGCTCTGCAATGGCCAGTCCCACCTCCTGAAAAATTGAATCCAAATGAAGATTCCTTCCAGACAAAAGGTGCCACATCAGAAAACTCTTACTGCCAAAGAAGTGCCCAGGCTGCCCCAACAACTGCACCTGAAACCAAAACTTCCAGAGTTTGTTTCCTGGTGGAAAGGGCTGCTCTTCCCTTTTTTTCAGCCCTGCTCTGCAATGGCCTTACCCACCTCCTGGAAAATTCAGTGTAAATGAAGATTCCTGCCAGAGAAAAGGTGCCACCACAGAAAGCTCTTTGCTACCCAAGAAGTGCCCAGGCTGCCGCAACAACTACACCTCTAAGGATTCTTATCTTTTGAAACTACAGGCTGAATTTGAGGGATAAACTCTAGTATTCGGAAAGTGGAAAGTTGATAAAACAGAAAAGACTGTTTCTTCTACAACAGTGGCTGCCCCACCAACTGCACCTCAAAGCCAAAGCTTCCAGACTTTTTTTCCTGGTGGAATGAGCTGCTGTTCCCTTTTTTCTGCCCTTCTCTGCAATGACCGGTCCCACCTCCTGGAAAATTTAATTTAAATGAAGATTCTTGCCAGACAAAAGGTACCACCACAGAAAGGTCTTGCTGCCCAAGAAGTGCCCAGGCTGCCCCAACAACTGCACCTCAAAGTCAAAGCTTCCAGACTTTTTTTCTTTGTGGAAACCGACCGTAGCAATGAGAATATATGATGGTTGCCATAGTAA
>NW_020887611.1:0-3834 GCF_003945725.1 Corapipo altera
AGGATTGGATGTTAGAAAGGGTTCAGAAAGTGCATCGCCATATCTGACTTGGCTGTGCTGATCCTCATGGAGTGAGATGATAATTTTAAGGAATTTGGGGGGACAACCTAAACGTTCCAAAATCTGCCACAGACCTTTTCTGCTCACAGTATCAAAAGTTCTTAGATGTAGTTCGTAAGGGCGCAATGCCACCCACAGGTATTGCTCAGAAACCCACAGTCCGTAAAGTGGTATTGCCTACCTGGAAGGCATTAGTGAGATCATGCCTACTACAGATGGCACTGTTAAGGTATCCAAACTGCAACAGGATGTAAATGCAGCTTTGTTATTTCAAGCTACACCCAGTAAACCTTCCCCAATTCGAGAAGCACCTCCAGTTACAAAAGACAGTGATCTTGAAGGAGCATGGTTTACTGATGCATCATCTCATTGTTGCCTTAAGAGACCACAGAGAAAAAGACTCCATGTCAATTTAGTTTAGGAGATAAGATAAAGAGAGTAGGTCCTTTAATCTCAGGCCTGAGGTCCAGGGAATACACATGACGTGGGCGTGTCCAGGGGGTTCCACAATTTAAGGTATTATCCCAACCAATCCCAGATCTATCCACCCCCCAGATCCTCCCCCTGGTACATTCCTTTGGAAATTGAGACAGGGGGCTCTGGGACCCCCTCTTCCCCATCTTCCTCTTTGTAACAGCACGTCTAATCCTTGGAGTTCCTCCAAAGTTCTGGGTTTTGAAGTATGCTTTGACTATGATGTATCTTCTGGTCCAGGCCAGGGTGCAAATGTTTTTAAACAGAAAGAAGGTCTACCTTGAGGGAAGTCTAAACAGGCTAAGGGAATTTAGAAAGTTTGATATGAAAGGAGGAAAAGGGTTGGGTAAATGTGTAACTACTATGTTAAAGGGTGGCATATTATACAGTTACATTAAAATCTACATTCACTACACAACTACTTCTAAAATCTACAAAAAGCTAAAAAACCCAAAAAGCTCTGACGCATCAGTCCCCCCTTTAGAGATGGACAAAACTCAGTCTTGTCCAATCTCTACCACTTATACTTAACATTGTTCCAGTAAGATGATTAACACCTATAACACTAACCATACAATAAGCTATTATGAATATTTAACACTATATACAACTAACATGAATAGTTGTTTTTTCCAGGTTCAGGTTTGGCAACCATGAAGTAAGTTTATAGAAGATATCTCTGTAAACCTAATGAGACATTGCCCAATGTAGAATTTAAACTTGTTGCCAAATTTCAGTCGAATTTATAGTGCAAATCCAGCACTCACTTTCATGAAGAATATTGGGTGCATTTTACTAAAACCGAGTGTAAAGTTTGGTTCTAAATCTAATCCATAGTCACTGGTGGTATTAGACAATGCACACAGAAAAATAGTTCAAACATCATTTTAACAGTTTGTAGCAGTTTTTGTTGTTCCACTTGTCTCAGGAACAGAGGTCTTTTTCCCTCTGGGTAGTGAATCCAGGGTTCTTTGCCAACAACTCTGTGATGGAGATGGTCAGCTGAACTTGAAACAGTTCTTTCCGTTTGGCTTGCAGGGGTTTCAGTCCCACTGTTTAGCATAGGTTCAGTTTCTGGGCTGGAACAGATGAACCAGAGTGTCCAGTCCCATAGGTCTAGATGACACGATAAATCTCTGCAGTTCCTGCAAAGTAGAGCCTAAACTATTAAACAATTTTGCAGATTAACCTTCCCTTATGTGAATAGGGATCACATTGTTTTCTGCCTTGGATTGTATGTGGATCTTTAATATGGCCATAGACAAGACCTGAAACCACATCATAGATGTTTCTTGACAAACCCTGTTTATTTGTGTTTTGTGAGTTGACGAAGTGTGACTCTCTGTCTGATGACATTCTCACAGGAACCCCAAATCTTGGAATTCCTGCATCTTGACTGTGTGAGAGGAACTCGAGTTTTTATCACATAAAGTGATTAACTGCCAGTCACAGATCTATAGGCCAGTTAGGAGCTTACCAGAAGCAGGCTGTGTCTGAATGCAACACCAGACAGTACCCTGGCAGTGCCAGTAGCTCATCACAGAAAGCTTGCACTCTCTGGACAGATTCCAGGCCTTATCAGGAGACAGACCATCCTGCCACAGTCTGCCCCAGACTGCAGTCAATCATCTTTACCTCATGGAGTGGTAGTGCAGGTATCTCTTGCCTCCATGGATAAAAGCATCCTCGTATTGGGTTAGGTGCACTCATGTATGTGTGAACACCAACAAAACAGCTGTATCACAATAAAGGTAGGAAGTAATCTAAGCAAATCATTTAAGTCATCTAAACAAATAATCCCAACAATGATGTTACCAGTTTGTCTCAAAGATTGCAGGCAAGATGCAAGTCAGGTCTCAGGGTCCCATGGGAGGGTCCACAGAACCAGTGCTGTTGCAGTGCTGCAGCCACCTTTTCATCCTCCTTTCCATCCTAACACAGGACTTTTCTTCTGTGAAACTCAGCATTCACACACTCCTAGATGACACTGGATGACAAAGCATTTTAGAGGCATAAAGTACATAAATTTGATCTCACAATCACATGAAATCCTATGTGGATTTCCCTACCAAACCATCCCTTCAGGAGGAATCTCTTTCACAGGCTACAGTAGCCAGAGAGACACAGATATTCCAAACAGTGTTCACAAACTGCTGTTAAATTGTTGGGAAAGAACATATACAAATATGAACATTGCAAACTCTAAAGCAATCAGTATAGCAAAAGCAATATAAGCTTTCAATTCTTCTGTAATTAAACTAAGTCATCATCATCATGGCTAGGCTTCGTGAACGAAGATTTGGGGAGTGCTCTACCCACGTTTGTTACAAGTGCGCTTATGGTTAAAAAGACCAATACGAGATAGACATGTCCGGTTGCAGAAGGCACAGTAGAAAGACTCCTTAGGTGGTATATTCTGCAAGATACGATTCTTTCTGCGTTGTCTTTTCTCCTCAAGAGTGACCCTGTGTGCTTTTTCAAAAGCATCAGCAGCATTAAAGATAGTGTGTCTCCAGACCTCTCGATTGGAGGCCAGAGTAGACCAGTTATGTTGATCAATATGGCCGAGGTTGAGATGTTGTTTCAAGGAGTCCTTGTATCTTCTCTTCGGGGTTCCTCTTGAGTGGCAGCTGGTGGCAAGTTCACCATAAAGCATGATCTTAGGGAGGTGGTGGTCCTTCATCCTTGAGACGTGTTCTGCCCAACGCAGCTGTGTTCTCAGCAACATGGTCTCAATACTTGTGATTGCTGCTTGTTCTAGAAGACATATTAGTCACATAATCTGACCAGTGGATGTTTAGGATTGTACGGAGACAGCGCTGATGGAAGCATTCTAGGAGTCGCAGGTGGTGGTGGTAGATGACCCATGATTCAGATCCATATAAAAGAGTAGACAACACAATGGCTCTGTAAACAATGATCTTTGTACTTTTCTTCAAATGTTTATTTCGCCAGATTCTTTTATGAAGCGTTCAAAAGGCACTATATGTCTTTGCTAACCTGTTGTCTATCTCTCCATCAATCTTACCGTCCAAGGAGATGAGGCTACCTAGGTAACTAAACTGTTGGACTGATTTGAGCTCTGATTCGCCAGTGGTGATATGGGGATGATGGAAGACATTCTGGGGTGCAAGTTGATAGAGAACTTCAGTCTTCTTCAGGTTGACTTCCAGCTCAAAAAGTTCAGCAGCCTCAGCAAAGCAGGATGTTAAACGCTGCAGAGCTACTTCTGTGTGGGCGACAAGGGCGGCGTCATCAGCGTAAAGCAGCTCCCACACAAGATGATTTAAGGTCTTAGTA
>NW_020887612.1:0-2034 GCF_003945725.1 Corapipo altera
GGCCGCTCCATCCCTCCTCTTCCTCAGCCAGCGGCGCGGGGGGGGGGACACACCCCCCACGGGGTTTTTTGGGGGACACACCATGAGGGGTTTTTTTTAGGGGGGGGTGACTCCCACCAGCGCGGACCGCGAGGCTTCGGTTCACCAAAGAGGGGGGGTCGGGAGCTGCCCCAACGCCTGGTGCCCAGATGGGGGGGGGTGTAAATTGGGGTGGGGGCCTCCCCAAGGTTTGAGGGTGGCGGGGACCCCTCTTGTGTCCCCTGAGACCCTTCAAAGCCGGGCGGCCGCGCGGGGGGGCGGCGGTGGGGGCTGATTACAGGGCGGCGCCGGGCTCGGCCGCCCACGGCCCCGCGGCCGCGCCGGGCCCCCGCAATTACCCGGTATTTATACCCCGGCCGGACGCCGGGTCCTCGCGGGGGCGGGGGGACACGGAGCGGGGGGGCTCCTTCCCCGGGGTCTCGGCTTCGCTCCGTCCGCTGACCCCCGGTAGCCCCCCCGACCCCTCCTCCATCTGTCCGCCCTCCCCTTCATCTCTCCTTTCTCCATCCCTTCTTCCCATCTCTCCTTCCCCCCTTTTGACTGATTTACCAGCATTTTTCACTCTGGCTCAGGGTCCGACGTGAGTGTCCCCCCCCACCCCATGACACGAGTTTGGGGGGGTCTCAGCAGGACGGAGGTTGCAGAGCTGGAGTTGTCCCTGTCCCCATCCTGGTCCCCAGGGCCAGGGGACACCCCAATCTGGTGCAGGGGTTGCGGCAGACCCCCCTTGCCCCTCCCGTGGTGACAACGGGGGCTGGGCCGGGGGCACCGCGGCCCCTCAGGGGGGAGCAGAACCAGCCCCGAATCACTTCCATGTGTGCACGGGGGGCACTGGAGGCACTGGGAGCACTGGGAATGGGGAGCACTGGGAGTGGGGACTGTGGGCACTGAGAGTGTGGAGCACTGGGAATGGGCACTGGAGGCACTGGGAGCGGGCACTGGGAGTGTTGGGAGCAGGCACTGGAGGCACTGGCAATGGGCACTGGGGGCACTGGGACTGGGGGGCCAGGCAGGCACTGGGAATGCAGCACTGGGAGCACTGGGAATGTGGTTCCTCACCCGCACAGCACAGTGTCCTCCTACCCTGCTGTCCCCAACCCCCCCCATTCTGCCCCCAGCCCCCCACCCCAGCTGCCAACCGGGACCACCGGGGGGGGAGTGACCCCCGCGGCCCTCCCCGGTTCCTCCCCCACTCCCAGCGGCGGCCCCCGTGTCCCCCCGTCCCTTTGTGTGTCCCCCCCCCCGCCCTCTCCGGCCCCCGGATGTTTCCCTTGCGGTCGGAGGCCCCAAAATAGCGCAGCCCCCGCGCTGGGTGCGCCGGCCACCAGCGCCCACGGGCCCCGCGGGCCGGGGGGGCCGGGGGGAGGCTCCGAGGGCTCAGAGCGGGGCTGAGCACCCCCCCCACGCTATCGGGGGGGTACCCAAGTGTTCAGGATCCCCCCGGGATCCCATTGATTCCCCACCCCCCCAGTTTCAGCCTCCCCACAGCAGGGGATGGAGGGTCCGGGGGGACTTGTTGGTTGTGGGGGCACAGGAGAATAGGGAGGATATGGGGGGGGGGGCCCGTGAGGACACAGGGGATGTGGGGGGACACATGGGGACACGTGGGGGTGAGTTTGGTTATGGGGGACATTGGGGGGGCCCCATGGGACCGCGGGGGAGCCAGGGGGGACCCACGGGATCATAAGGCACCCACGGGGACATGGGGGAGATTGGGGGGACATGAGGGGACACGGGGGGACCCACAGGCACCAGGAGCACCTGGAGGGGACACGGGGATGTGGGGGGACCTGTGGGGACAGAGAGGGACCAAAATAGACAAGGGAGAGCCCGGGGTGGGGTGGGGGGTCCCCACACACGGGGAAGCCGGGGCAGGGCGGGGGGGGCCGGGGCTGAGCTGTGCCCACGCCCGTGGTGTTTCCTCCCACCCTCTAATTATCCCGGGAATTATCCCTGGAAATAACTGCGGGGGCCACGGGGGGACAGGGTGGGGGG
>NW_020887612.1:2134-3832 GCF_003945725.1 Corapipo altera
GGGGGGGCAGCAGGGGTGGACCCCGCGAGGGGGTACAAGGGAACACTCGGGGGGACGGGTGCGCCCAGGGGGACAGGGGTGGACCACAGCACCACGGGGGCCCCAACTCCGCCCCCCCCGTCCGTCTGTCCCCCATCTGTGGTGTCCCCCCTGCCATGTGGCTCCCATTGCTCTGCGGTGCAGAAGCCACATCAAAGCGGTGGCAGCGGCGGCCGCGGGGGCGACACTGGGGGCCTGACCCCCCCCTCCAGCTGCCAAAGGACCCCCCCAGGTTGCCACGGTGCCCTGTGTGCCCCCCCTAAGATGCCAAGGACCCCCTATGGCAATCTGGGGTACCTCCCAATCCCTGTGCCCCCCCCAAGCTGCCAGGGAGCCCCCCCAGTATGTCCTGTGACCCCCCCCAAGCTTTCAGGGACTCCCCCCAGCCCTGAGACACCCCCTTATGATGTACTAGGACCCCCCCCTCAAGCTGTCAGTGATGACCCCCCGGCCCTGAGCCCCCCCCCAAGCTGCCCTGGGTGCCCCCCAAGCTGCCCTAGACCGTGTTGCCTCGGCCCCCCTCGGCCCCCCCCAGGCCCTGTGACCCCCCCTCGCCCGTCCCTGTCCCCGGGCCGGGCCGCGCTGGCTCGCGCCGCGCTGCATTTCTGCGGTTCCCAACCCAAAATTGCTGGGAGTCGCCCGGCGTCGCCCTGATTCCTCCGCGGCCGCGACCTGCGGGGGGGCCCGGGGAGGGCCCGGGGGGACACTCGGGGAGGGGGGGGACCCGGTGCGGGGGGAGGGTGGGCACCCCAGCCTGTTCCCACTGCCCCCCTTGACTTGCCCCAGTGCTCTTGTTCCCCCCAGATTGGTCCCAGTGCCTCCTTTCCCCACCCCAGTGCTCCCATTTCCCCCAGATTAGTCCCAGTGCCCCCTTTCCCTACCCCAGTGGTCCTGTTCCACCCAGACCGGTCCCAGTGCCCCCTTTTCCCACCCCAGTGCCCTCATTCCCCTCCCAGTTTGCCCCATACTGGTCCGAGCCCCTGTTCAGGGCTGTGTCCTGCGCTGGCACGGCCGGTGTGAGATGGACCCAAGGATGGGACAGGGATAGGGACAGGGTTGGGGACAGGGCAGGGAAGGGCTGGAAACCCTGTTGGGGAAAGGACAGGGCTGGGGACAATCCTGGAGACAGGGCAGGACCCTGGTTTGGAGACCGCACTGGGGATAGGACAGGGTTGGGGACTGGGCAGAACAGGGTTGGGGACACTGTGGGGGACAGGGTAGGGTTGGGGACAAGGCTGGGGGTGATGAAGGACATTTGGTGACTAGACAGGATTGGGGATGCTGTTCGGGGACGGGACAGGACACTGTTGGGGACACTGTTGGTGGCAGGACAAGGCTGGGGACAGGACAGGGTTAGTGTCATATTGGTGCCACTGTCAGTGCCACTGTAGGGGACAGGACACTGCTGGGGACAGGAGAGGGTTGGGGATACTGTGAGGGACAGGACAGTGTAGGTGATAGGAGAGGATTGGGGACACTGTCAGTGTCACTGCTGCCACTCCTGTCCCCCAGCTGGGGACAGGATCCTGTTGATGACAGGACAAGGTGGGGGACAGGGTCGGTGTCACTGTAGGGACAGGACAGGGTTGGTGACAGGACACTGTTTGTGTCCCTGTCACAGTCCTTGTCGCTGCCCCTGTCACTGTCCCTGTCGGTGTC
>NW_020887613.1:0-1801 GCF_003945725.1 Corapipo altera
GTTTGCAGCCCCCCCAGGGCTCGGTGGGACCCCCGGGTGTGTTTGCAGCCCCTCCAGCCGCGATGTCCCAGCGCCATCTGGTGCCGGCACTGGTGGAACTGGGGATGGTGCTGGGGGAGGAGGGAATGGGCGGGATTTACTCCCAATTTTGGGACGTGCAGGGCTCCCCATCGCACCCCGAGGGGCAGCTGCACCCACCCCGCTGCCCCCGAGCCCCCTGAGCCCCCTGAGCCCCCCGAGCCCCCCGAGCCCCCTGCCCACCCAGCCCCACCCAGCCCCACCCAGCCCCGGCTCCCTCGGGGAGGGGTTTTCCCGGTGGCCCCTCCTGTGCCATTCCCAAGGATTCTGCTCCCAGGAACAACCCCCACCTCCCCCCTGCCCCTCTGGGAGTCGCTCCTGGAATCCTGGACTGGTTTGGGTGGGAAGGGACATTAAAGCTCATCCAGTGCCACCCCCTGCCACGGGCAGGGACACCTCCCACCATCCCAGGGGGATCCAACCTGGCCTGGGATAAATTCCAGGGGATCCAGGGGCAGCCACAGCTCCTCTGGGAAATCCATTCCAGGGCCTCCCCACCCTGCCAGGCAGGAATTTCTTCCCAATATCCCATTTAACCTTCCCCTCCTCCAGTTGGAAGCCCCTCATCCCTTGGCCTGGCTTTTGTCCCAGGTCTCTCTCCAGCTCTTGGAGCCCCCAGGGAAGGAAAACAACCTTTAAAGGGTCACTTCCAACCCAAAATCTTCAGGGATCCCATTAAAATGAACAGGCAGGAATACAGGAAAAGCTGCTGAACTTTGGAACAATGGAGAGGAAAAATATGAAACTGTGGAGTGGTTTGGGTTGGGAGGGACATTAAAGCTCATCCCACCCCCAGCACCAGACAGGGACACCTCCCGCTATCCCAGGGGGATCCAACCTGGCCTGGGACACTTCCAGGGATGGGGCATCCTCTGGAGAATCCATTCCAGGGCCTCCCCACCCTCCCAGCCAGGAATTCCTTCCTAATATCCCAGCCAAATCCCCCCTTTCCCAGTGGGAAGCCATTCCCTGTGTCTGTCCCTCCAGCCCTTGTCCCCAGTCCCTCTCCAGCTCTCCTGGAGCCCCTTCAGGCCCTGGAAGGGGCTCCAAGCTCTCCCTGGATCCTTCCCTTCTCCAGGGGAACATTCCCAGCTCTCCCAGCCTGGCTCCAGAACCAAGGAATCCTGGAATGGGTTGGGTGGGAAGGGGCATTAAATCCCATCCCATCCCATCCCATCCCATCCCATCCCATCCCTCCTTTCCATGGGCAGGGACACCTCCCACTATCCCAGGGGGATCCAACCTGGCCTTGGACACTTCCAGGGATCCAGGAGCAGCCACAGCTCCTCTGGGCAACCTGTGCCAGGCCTAGATTAACCACAGAGATTAATTAATTAATCTGAGCTCGGAGGTGCCGGTTGCTGGCGCAGGAACGCGGAGCATCCAGAGGCTGTTCCAGCCGGGATGTGGGCTGGGAATGAGCCCATCCAGGTGCACTCAGGGGGGCTGCAGCCCTGCTGGGGGCTTGGGGGGCCCTGCAGGGACCCCTCCCCAGCGCTCTGGGCCCCCCCAGGTGCCGTGGCCAGCACGGTGGTGAAGCAGAAGCTGGCCGAGGTCATCCTCAAGAAGCAACAGGCGGCCCTGGAGAGGAGCAGCAACCCCAACCCCACAGCCCTGCCCTACAGGTGAGCCCCTGGGGACGCTCCCAAAACCCTGGGAAAGCTCCCAAAAAACCCAGGGAAAGGGGCTCCCCTCCCCCGGGAAGGTGACGTGGTTTGACCCC
>NW_020887613.1:1901-3832 GCF_003945725.1 Corapipo altera
AGCTCCAAGGGGGATTTGACCCCTTTTGGGGCAGCTCCAAGGGGGATGTGACCTCTTTGGAGGGTGGTGGGGCAGCTTTTGGGGGATGTGACCCCTTTGGAGGATGGTGGGGGCAGCTCCAAGGGGGATTTGACCCCTTTTGGGGCAGCTCCAAGGGGGATGTGACCTCTTTGGAGGGTGGTGGGGCAGCTTTTGGGGGATGTGACCCCTTTGGAGGGTGGTGGGGCAGCTTTTGGGGGATGTGATCCCTTTGGAGGGTGGTGGTGCAGCTCCAAGGTGGATTTGACCCCTTTGGAGGGTGGTGAGGCAGCTCCAAGGGGGATTTGGCCCTTTTGGAAGGTAGTGGGGTAGCTTTTGGGGGACGTGACCCCTTTGGAGGGTGGTGGAGCAGCTCCAAGGAGCATTTGGGCCCTTTTGGAGCAGGTCCAAGGTGGATTTGACCCTTTTGGAGGGTGATGGGGCAGCTCCAAGGTGGATTTGACCCCTTTTGGAGCAGCTCCAAGGGGGATTTGACCCCTTTTGAGACAGCTCCAAGGTGAATTTGACCCCTTTGGAGGGTGATGGGGCAGCTCCAAAGGGGGATCTGACCCCTCTGGATGATGGGGGGCTCTGAAGATGGTTGGGGGGGGCTTCTCCCCGCAGGTCTCTGGAGCCTCTGGACCCCGAGGGCGCTGCCCCCGCCGTGCTCAGCACCTTCCTGCCCCCCGTGCCCAGCGCCCCGCTGGACCCCCCGGAGCACTTCCCTCTGAGGAAAACGGGTCAGGCCTCGGGGGGTGACCCCAAATCCCTGCCCCCTGCTCAGAGAGGGTGGCTGGAGCCCCCCCCCCAAGGGGGTCCAGGCCTCACCCCCCGCCCTCCCCGCAGCGTCGGAGCCCAACCTGAAGGTTCGCTGCAAGCCCAGGAAGTGCCTGGAGCGGCGCAAGAACCCCCTGACCCGCAAGGAGAGCGCTCCCCCCTCGCTCAAGAGGCGCCCGCCCGAGCCCATCGGTGAGAGCCCAGCCTAAGGGGGGGCTTAGGACGGGCTTTGGGGTCGGCTCGGGGTGGCCACAGCCCGCCCGGGGTCCTGGAGCGGGAGCAGAGTCTCCGGGTTCCCTCCCTGGAACCAGGAGAGGACCTGGATGCGGATTTCGGGGGGTCCAGGAGGGACCTGCAGGGCTGGGAAGGTGCTAGGACTGGGGAAGATGGGGCTGCTTGGGGTTCCTCACCCTGGGGGGCTTAGGACAGGATTTGGGGCTGGCCTGGGGTGGCCACAGCTCGCCCGGGGTCCTGCAGTGGGAGCAGAGTCTCTGGGCTCCCTCCCCAGAGCCAGGAGAGGACGTGGCTGCGGATTTTGGGGGGTCCAGGAGGGACCTGCAGGGCTGGGAGGGTCCCAGGCCCCCTGGGCAGATGGGGCTGCTTGGGGTTCCTCGCCCTGGGGGGAAGATTCCCGTGCTGCTGGGGCAGCTCCAAGGGGGATTTGACCCCTTTTGGAGCAACTCCAACGGGAATTTGACCCTTTTGGAGGGTGGTGGAGCAGCTCCAAGGGGGATTTGACCCCTTTTGGGGATGGTGGGGCAACTCCAAGGGGGATTTGACCCCGGGAGCTCCAAGGGGAATGTGACCTCTTTGGAGGGTGATGGGGCAGCTCCAAGGGGGATTTGGCCCCGGGAGCTCCAAGGGGGATTTGGCCCCGGGAGGGTGGTGGGGCAGCTCTGGGAGGGCACTGAGGGACTGTGCAACCCTGCTCTGGGGGGTTGTCCCCTCACCCCCTGGGTGTCCCCCCAGATTCGTCCCCCAGCAGCAGTAGCACCCCCGTGTCTGGGTGCAGCTCCCCCAACGACAGCCTGCCCTCGGAGCACGGAGCCCTTCCCAGCACCCCCGGGATGGCCCACGAGGTGAGTCTGTCCCCACTGTCCCCCTGGGTGTCCCCAGTGTCCCCATGGCTGTCCCCA
>NW_020887614.1:0-733 GCF_003945725.1 Corapipo altera
GAAGGGATTTTTGGGACTGGAACACCCTGAAAAGTCGTCTTTGAAACTTGATGTTCCTGGGATGGGAATTCCCTCTGGATAATCGGGATATAACTGGGATTGCAGCACCTCCTGACAGCCTGGGAGCCTCCGGAGGAAATTCCGGAGTTGTCGGAGCTGGGAAGGGATTTTTGGGACTGGAACACCCTGAAAAGTCGTCTTTAAGACTTGATTGTCCTGGGATGGGAACCCAGGCAGGGAATTCCCTGTGGATAATTGGGATATAACTCGGATTTCAGCACCTCCTGACGACCCTGGGAGCCTCTGGAGGAAATTCCGGAGGTGTCGGAGCTGGGAAGGGATTTTTGGGGCTGGAACACCCTGAAAAGTCGTCTTTAAGACTTGGTGTTCCTGGGATGGGAGCCCAGGCAGGGAATTCCCTCTGGATAATCGGGATATAACCGGGATTTCGGCACCTCCCGACGGCCCCGGGTGCTTCCCGAGGAAATTCCGGGGGTGTCGGAGCTGGGAAGGGATTTTTGGGGCTGGAACACCCTGAAAAGTCGTCTTTGAAACCTGATGTTCATGGGATGGGAGCCCAGGCAGGGAATTCCCTCTGGATAATCGGGATATAACTGGGATTTCAGCAACTCCTGACAACCTGGGAGTCTCCAGAGGAAATTCCGGAGGTGTCGGAGCTGGGAAGGGATTTTTGGGGCTGGAACACCCTGAGAAGTCGTCTTTGAAACTTGAT
>NW_020887614.1:833-3829 GCF_003945725.1 Corapipo altera
GTCGGAGCTGGGAAGGGATTTTTGGGGCTGGAACACCCTGAAAAGTCATCATTGAGACTTGGTGTTCCTGGGATGGGAGCCCAGGCAGGGAATTCCCTCTGGATAATCGGGATATAACTGGGATTTCAGCACCTCCTGACAGCCTGGGAGTCTCCAGAGGAAATTCCGGAGTTGTCGGAGCTGGGAAGGGATTTTTGGGGCTGGAACACCCTGAAAAGTCGTTATTGAGACTTGATGTTCCTGGGATGGGAATTCCCTCTGGATAATCGGGATATAACCGGGATTTCAGCACCTCCCGATGGCCCCGGGTGCTTCCCGAGGAAATTCCGGAGGTGTTGGAGCTGGGAAGGGATTTTTGGGGCTGGAACACCCTGAAAAGTCGTCTTTGAAACTTGATGTTCATGGGATGGGTGGGAAGGGGAGCTCAGGCAGGGAATTCCTTATGGATAATCGGGATATAACTGGGATTTCAGCACCTCCAGGAGCTCTGGAGATGGAGCTGGAGCAAAATCCGGCTCCTGTGGCTGCATCCAGCGGGATTTCCTTCCCAGATCCCGCTGGGATCCGGCTCCGGGATGTTCCCAGGTGGGTGTTTTTTTTTATGGATAAACCTCTCTCCCCCTGTTTCCTTCCCAGTTTTTGGAATGGTGCCTTTCCTGAACTCCATCCTGGGGACGATGCTGCCCATGCTGGGAATGGCCAAGCAGGACCACATGAAATCCGTCTTCTGCTACGGTAAAACCCCGGGAAAAAGGGATTTTTTCCCTGGAAAAGGGGGGAGCTGGGGATGGAGGAGGGGGTGTAGGTGGGGATTTTGGGAGCAGGGAAAGCTGGGACGAGGCTTGGAGCAACCTGGGATGAGCTGGAGGTGTCCTTGAAGGTCCCTTCCCACCCAAACCATTCCAGGATTTTCTGATCCAGGAAAAGTCCTGTCTGATCCCGCTTTGTCCCGGTGTCCTTGGGTTCCTCCTCTGGCAAAGAGGCCGTGGAGGTGTCCTGAGGTGACCATCCCGGTGGGATTGGGAAGGAAAGAGGGATCGTGGAGGGGCTGGAGCGTGTCCAGGGGTGGGAACGGAGCTGGGAAAGGGGCTGGAGAACTCCTGAGGGAGCTGGGGGGGGGGGCCCCCCCGGGAAAAGGGGGGGCCCAGGGAATCCAGGGGGACAGGATCATCAGGGATGGATCATCAGGGGTGGGATTATCAGGGATGGGATCATCAGGGATGGGATTGTCAGGGATGGATCATGAGGGATGGATCATGAGGGATGGATCATGAGGGATGGATCATGAGGGATGGATCATCAGGGATGGGATCATCAGGGATGGATTCTCAGGGATGGGATTGTCAGGGATGGATCCTCAGGGATGGATCATCGGGGGTGGATCCTCAGGGATGGATCCTCAGGGATGGGATCATCAGGGATGGGATCCTCAGGGATGGATCATCAGGGATGGATCCTCAGGGATGGGATCCTCAGGGATGGGATCCTCAGGGATGGATCCTCAGGGGTGGGATCCCCCCCTTGTGCTGGCACTGCTGAGGCACCTCCAAGCCTGGGGCAGGTTTGGGGTCCCCAGTGCAGGACATGGAGGGGCTGGAGCGTGTCCAGGGATGGGAACGGAGCTGGGAAGGGTCTGGAGAACTCCTGAGGGAGCTGGGGGGGGGCTCAGCCTGGAGAAAAGGGGGATCAGAGGGAATCCAGGGGGACAGGATCATCAGGGATGGATCATCAGGGATGGATCCTCAGGGATGGATCATGAGGGATGGATCATCAGGGATGGATCCTCAGGGATGGGATCCTCAGGGATGGGATGATCAGGGGTGGGATCCTCAGGGATGGATCCTCAGGGATGGATCCTCAGGGATGGGATTGTCAGGGATGGGATGATCAGGGGTGGGATCCTCAGGGATGGATCCTCAGGGATGGGATCCTCAGGGATGGATCCTCAGGAGTGGGATCATCGGGGGTGGATCCTCAGGGATGGGATCATCAGGGATGGGATCATCAGGGATGGATCATCGGGGGTGGATCCTCAGGGATGGGATCCTCAGGGATGGATCATGAGGGGTGGATCCTCAGGGGTGGATCCTCAGGGATGGGATCCTCAGGGATGGGATCCTCAGGGATGGGATCATAAGGGATGGATCCTCAGGGGTGGGATCATCAGGGATGGATCATTAGGAATGGGATTATCAGGGGTGGGATCATCAGGGATGGATCCTCAGGGGTGGGATCCTCAGGGATGGATCCTCAGGGGTGGGATCATCAGGGATGGATCCTCAGGGATGGATCATCAGGGGTGGATCCTCAGGGATGGGATCCTCAGGGATGGATCATCAGGGATGGATCCTCAGGGATGGATCATCAGGGATGGATCCTCAGGGATGGGATCCTCAGGGATGGATCCTCAGGGGTGGGATCATCAGGGATGGATCCTCAGGGATGGATCCTCAGGGATGGATCCTCAGGGATGGATCCTCAGGGGTGGGATCCCCCCCTGTGCTGGCACTGCTGGGGCACCTCCAAGCCTGGGGCAGGTTTGGGGTCCCCAGTGCAGGACATGGAGGGGCTGGAGCGTGTCCAGGGATGGGAACGGAGCTGGGAAGGGTCTGGAGAACTCCTGAGGGAGCTGGGGGGGGGGCCCAGCCGGGAGAAAAGGGGGATCAGAGGGAATCCAGGGGGACAGGAGGGTGAATCCAGGTGGGATCGGGCTCTGCTCCCAGGGAATGAGGGACAGGATGAGGGGAAATGGCCCCAAGCTGGGCCAGGGGAGGTTTATTTGGGATATTGGGAAAATCCCTGCTGGGAAGGGGCTGCCCAGCCCTGGATCCCCATCCCCGGGGGGATGGAGCATCCCTGGGGAGGTGGCACTTGGGGACACGGGCAGGGCTCAGGGGCTGGTTGGACTCGGGGGGCTCAAGGAGGGGTTTTCCAGCCTCAGGAATTCCGGGAGCTCCTCCAGACCCTCGTGCAGACCCCACCCACGCCCTGGTTCC
>NW_020887615.1:0-3828 GCF_003945725.1 Corapipo altera
GTCCAGGGACTGCAGGCAGGGACAGCCACGGGCACTGCTGGCACAGAGCTGACCTCTGCAGCAGCACTGCCATCCTGCAGGGGCATCTCCTCAGGCCAGGGCCTCAAAGCTTCCATCTGCTTTCCACTTGGCTCTCCAGGATGTGCCCAACACAACGCCCTGCAGAGGAAAACAGCAGTGACCAGCACAAGGCTGGGAGTGCTCAGGGTGGGGGCACCCAGCAGTGCCCTGGCACAGCCAGCGCCGCTCCCAGCACTGGCCTCTCACCCCAGGCCATTGGGCTTGTTCTTCCCTCCAAGGAGGGACAGCAAATGACCAGCTCAGGAGTCCATGTTTGCACTGCATGCACAAGACATGCCCATGTGTCACGGCTTGGGGCTGGGGGGTGGAAGGCTCAGACAAAGTTGATGGCAGAAGCCGTCTCGTTGAGCTACGAGGGGCACAAAGGACCCCCTTGCTTTCTAAATTCCTTCTCAGAGAGGAGCCTGATTGTGGCTGGATCCAATCTCAGACTCAGATTTTGGTTTCGACTGGAGGAATCATAGAGGTGTGATTCAAACACTTTGTCCTGCAGGTTTTAGTGATGGCAAATCAGAAACACATCTATAAAATGAATGATTTATTATGACAAATGAACAGAACATTGATCAGACAGTGACCAGATGAAAGACCTTAAAGAGAATTATTTCCTGCACAGTATAAAAGCCAAAAACTCCTAGCAGTATAGTGTAAGATAGGACAGTGCAGTCTATCAAAGTCATTCTATTAAAGCAATTGGATCAAAGCCAGCAAATAGAAACAATCCTGAAGCAGAGATTGAGGTAACTCACCCCACAACCACAGGGGGTAGTTCTCTCTCTTTCACTTAACCCCTGGGCAGTGACCATGAAGAGCTGTCCCTACTTCATGGCAGAAGCTCCACACACTTCAAGGAAGTCTGGGGAACAATCTGCCACAGGAAAGTCGGATGGGGCTTTTACAGTTATCAAGGGTTTGACTGCCAGACATATTTGCAGGCCAGGGAGCAGCTCATCTGTCAAATCCTGCTTCGGAAAGCAGGATGTGTGTTTGAAGTTTCATGAACCATTTTGGGTTTAGCATAATTCAACATCAAAAACAGCATTTTGACACCAGCAGTAACTCACTACAGAGACCTTGCATTGTTTGCATTCTCTGACCAGTTTTTAGGTATTATCAGAGCAGAGCATCCTGCCAGAAATGGCCCCTTGATTCCATGAGGTGGCAAAAACTCTCAGGGTTCCTTTGGTTCCATGAGAACTCTCAGCATCACAATGGACCCCTGGTTCCATGAGGTTCTGGAGTGTCACAATGGCCCTGATGATTTCATGAGTTTCCACTACGGGCCAGGATTCCATTGGTTTCATGAGGCCCCTGACTGTCACAATGGCTCCTGGATTCCACGATATTCCAGAATATCCCAGGGTTCCCTTGGCTCCAAGAGGCTCCCCAGTGTCCCCCCGGCCCCTGGATTCCAGCAGGCCCTGCAGTGTCCCAATGGCCACTCGGTTCCAGGAGCTCCTGTTGTGGTTGAGCTCAATTTGCCCATCCCCTGCTGTGCTCAGCTGCCGGGAGAACTGCAGAGAAGCGAGCTGAGAACACGGCGGGCCCTGTTCCTCTTTGGTGGCCGGGGCTGCCCCGAGAGGGAGTCCCCGGCCGCTGCCCCCGGAGCCGCCGCGCCGTCCCCTGAGCGCGGCTGAGGCGGCAGCGCTGGAGCGGGGCCGTGTCTGCCCGGAGCCGCCGCTGCCACGAGGCTGCCGCCGCTGCCACTTTTGGCCTGCGCTGCCCCGCAGCCGCCCGGCACCGGCTTCCCAACACTGCCGGCGCCTGCAAGCGGAGCCGGCGCTCCTGCAGCGCCTCGGAGTCGCTGCTCCGCCGCCACAGCGGCTGCCGCCGGCCTCTGTGCCCGGAGCCGCCGCTCCCACGGCGCTGCCGCACTCACCGCCGGGGTTGCCGCTCGCGCAGCCGCCGCTCTGCCCCGGCTGCACCGGGACCCGGCACCGCCTCGGGCCTGCGCTGCCGCCTCAGCGGCCACAGGGACACAGCCATGGGGGGACCTTTGCTCTGCCACTGCTGGGGCCTGGCTTGGTTCTGACTGGGGCTGGGCTTTAGGAAAACTGCTGTTCATTTTCATGCTCCGCTGGAACAGCTCCTGAATTCCAATGGTTTCCTAATCCAGGGGAGGGGTTTCTATGGCATCAGAGGTGCCGCCCCTCGGGACACATTGTCAATAAACCATCCAACTGACTGGGATGGGTGTAAGAGCTGGGGAACACAGGATAAGCAGTCATCCCCTGAAAGGCTTGGAACATTCCCTACCTGAATCATAACCCAAATAGAAGACTTCAGATACAATTCCCAAGTATTTTGGAAACCCCAGCCATTCCTGACACCAAGATGGAAATTCAGCAGATAACTCAAGCCACTCACCTTGGGAGCCCACAACCAGCGGGGCTGAGGGAGGCCCTGGCAGCTCCCCAGCACCTCCCTCTCAGTGGGACACCTCTGGCAGCCTCTCCTAGCTCAGGAACCCTCCAGTTTGCAACACTCCAAAGACCCTCGCTGATGCCCAGGACAATTCTGATCCCCCTCCACAAACACTCCTCCAGCTGTGACCCTTGTCTGTTGGCAAACACAAAGGGATTTGGGGGAGTGTTTCCCTGACAGCCAGGAGAATTTGGGAGAGGGACCTTTCCACACCCAGCTCTTGATGTGTCCACACATCTCTGCCTGGGTGTGGGTGTGAATTGACTGTGGTGGGAATGTTGTTCTTGGGAATCTAGAATTAAAATTGTAGCACATGTTATTGAATCACCTGATAACTGTTCAATTGGTCAATGATTAAGTGCTACTAATGTCTTTTGCCCCCTTATCTTTGGATCCAAATCCTTTGTGCCCTGACCCTCTTGCATCCCAAGGATCTGTGTAAATCATTCCCTTTCATAAAAAAATATATATTTTTCATGACTTCCACTTTTAAGTCATCCTCCTTAGCTAAACTACAAAACAACTCCAATCAGTTGTCGATGTCTTGAAGACTTGAAGACAACTAAAGGAAGGGAAATAATTTGTTTTTCTGTGTTTTAATGGGTCCCACAGTGTGTTTGGAGTTGCATCAGCTGTCAGTCCAAGATGGGCCATGTCAGAACTGGTGAGGTTGGGGGATGAGGAGAAATGTTGATCATACATAGTCAGTGTGGATCTCCTGAGGAGACACTCAGCATCAAGATCACTTGGAGAACACATCTGTCACCTCTTCTTTGAACTACAAAATATACATCCTTGAATTAAAAAAAAAAAAGTACAAAATTTGAAGACTTGTTTTGAAACTGCCTTGAAGACAATTAAAGGAAGACAAAGAGATCCTGAGGGATTTCTGCATTTTAATGAGCCCCACGGTGTGTTTGCAGCCCAGCCCATGATCCTGAGGTACTGAGAGAAGATTGAAGCAGCTGCTGAAGAAGTCACAAGCCAAACTGCAAGTGCCTTGAAGCATTGCTGGGCCCCACTGAGGGCAGGCACTGACAAAGCCTCCCCAGGGACTCCTTGGAGCAGCTCCTTGGAGGCCAGGAGTGCAGGCAGACAAAGGCTCTGGGCAGGCCCCTGCAATGCTGAACAAAGCCTGCCTTGGTTTTGTGGAGCACAAAGGCCAAGGCCTGAGCCCCAGACCCTGGTCCAGCAGATCCTGTCCCTCCCTGCTGGCTCAGGGCTGTTTGGGGGGCACTGGGATGGGAGGGGGAGGAACAACAAAGGCCCAAACCTGGGCAACCCCTGCCAGGCTCCTGAGGGAGGGGCGAGGCAGAAACCAAG
>NW_020887616.1:0-3827 GCF_003945725.1 Corapipo altera
AGGCTGTGCCCTCTTGTCCTGCTGCTGGTTCCTGGCAGCAGAGCCCGACCCCCCCCGGCTCCCCCCTCCTGTCAGGGAGTTGCAGAGAGTGAGAAGGTCTCCCCTGAGCCTCCTCCTGTCCAGGCTGAGCCCCCCTGAGCAGCTCCCTCAGCCTCTCCTCACAGCACTTGTGCTCCACACCCTTCCCCAGCCTCGTTGCCCTTCTCTGGACCTGTACCAGCCCCTCCATGTCCTTCCTGAGCTGAGGGGCCAGAGCTGGGCACAGCACTCCAGGGGTGGATGGCACCGTGTCCCCCAAAGCTGCGCCTTGCTCAGCACAAGGTGCCAGACTTGGAGCACGGGGCAGGTGCCCGTGAGCCTCCCTGCCAGCAGAGACCTCAGAGGACCCCATCCTGCTCGTGCCTGGCTCCCACCCAGCCTTCTCCTGGCAGGCAGTGGGTCTGAGACACATGGACACCTGCCCACCACGACCTGGATCCATCCCACTGCTCCCTGCCGGGCCCCAAGCAGTGTCAGATGGTGGTTGTGGTCCCTGCTGGGCTGGGCTGGACTGGCACCAGCAGCTCTGGGCTGGGCACACGCTGGGCACACGCTGTGGCAGCCCCTGAGCTGTGGGGACGTGCTGGCTGTGCTGCGTGTGGGCCCGCACGGCATGGAACCATCCAGGTGGTATTTTTGGCCTTGCCCTTCCTTAGGGATAGGGAATGCAGGGAATGTCAATACCAGAGAACTCACTTTAAATGCCAAATGTGAGGTGGAGCATCCTCGGAGGACTGAGTTATTTTGCTGGCTTTTTAGAGAGCTGCTGAGCACACTGGGGGCCTGCAAGTGCAGTTTGGAGAAAGAGAGGATTTTTGGTGGAAGAACATGACCCTTTGTTTTGAAGAATTAAACATGATGCACATACCCATCAGCCCTTTAAAGCAAACCCAGAGATCATCTCTTTACTTTTGCTTTTGTAACTGCACGTGGGGTTTTTTTTCCCTTTCCTGAAATCTAATAACTGAAAACATTCTGAAGGAATTAAGTGCACTTAAACAGTGAGCTGGAGAGAGAACGGTTCCTCCAGCTCCCAATCCATCTCCATTCCCACCAGGGGAAAGCTGAGTGGAAGTTCTAGTGAGAAAAAGTGAGGACAAGGCTGGTGTCCTGCTCAGGGGGCAGCAGGTGGTCCCTGGTTTACCTGGTTTTGAGCTCTGTCATGCCCTGTGATATGGGAGGGGGATTGCAAGTCTGAGCTTCCCTCCTTCTGGAGACCCTCCCTGCTCCTGCTCCATTTCGGGGGGAACACTTTCTCTTGAGTGGATGAATTTACTTCCCAACCACCTCTGAGCACAAGAAATAAGTATGGGAGGATAAGGATAATAAGAATAAGGATGCAAGGGATGGAGGTGGAGCTGCAGCAGGAGGGATGAAGGGAAACTGAGACCGAGCAGTTACAAAGCCAAGGCCCTGTCAAGGGGTATTTTGGGCAGAAGATTTGAGGAATTGAGGACAAATTCTCCCAAATTTGCAAGAGTTTGAACCATACCAAGTGGTTTTACCTGGACCCCTGGCCCTTACCAGGTCAAGGCAGCTGCTTCCAACCTTTTTCAGTTCCTGGCTCCCCAGACAGGAGATGCAGCTTTGGAACGTCCAGTGGGATGAACTTTGGGAATAAAGCAGAGACCTTCCTGGGAGGTCTGTGGCAGGTGAGGGCACAGCGTGTGGGATGGGGCAGTGGCAGTGGCACTTGGCAGTGCTGCCTTGGGCTGGAAACACAGAGACTTCAGGGATATTCCCAACCTCTCTGACACATCTGGAGAGACAGGTCCCTGTATCACAAAAGAAGACTGAACAAGCTTTGGCTGCTCCAGTCTCTGCTCAGCTGCACGAGTGAGTCTGGTGGTGTGTGGGCAGAAGGGGCTTTTCTTTCCTTTGTCCACATTTCTGCCTCTCATAAACCAAACCCAAAGTGCTGCCAGCAACTTTCTACAAGAGAACATGGTTTATTCCTCTGATTAGTGGCATGACAGGGGAATGGCTTCAAACTGAGAGTGGGTTTAGATCAGATATTAGGAAGAAATTCTTCCCTGTGAAGGTGGGGAGGGGCTGGGATGGAATTCCCAGAGAAGCTGTGGCTGCCCCATCCCTGGAAGTGTCCAAGGCCACGTTGGATGGGGCTTGGAGCTACCTGGGCTAGTGGGAGGTGTCCCTGCCCACGGCAGGGGGTGGAATGAGATGATCTTCAAGGTCCCTTCCAGCCCCAAGCAGTCTGTGGCTCTGTGACCATTCTGGGTTCACTGACTGCAGCCAAAGAGGGTTCCTTCTCTAAAATACTCTCAGGTGATGCCCAGCACCCTGAGCTTATATTTTGTACCTATTCCTGTGACTTTAAAGTAATTTTCTGTAGTTTTGTCTTGCTGGGTGCTGTAACTTGGTCTGCTTACAAGTGGAAGGTAGGGGTGGAAAAACAAGCCTGTGCCTCCCCCCTTCCCCTCCTCTGGAGCTCGAGAGGGGAAATCATCATTGCAGGTCACTCCTGCTGAAAGAGTAAGAGATTTTGCTCTGTCCAGAGGTTCAGAGGAGGAGGGAGGAGATGGGCAGAGAGGTCCTGAGAAAGGAAAGCCCTGAGCTGGCCCCATGGGCAGGGAGATGCTGCTGCTGTGAGCTGTGCTGGCAGGTCTGAATGCCTCTGGAAAATGTGACCCCAGACCTCTTCAGTGTGGACACTGATACTCAGCTTCTCTCTGCTCTTATGACCACAGTGGCTTAAACTTTCTGGTTTTTGCCATTGTTTTCTTTGAGCCATTCACTGAAGAGTTGGACTTGATGATTCTTGTGGGTCCCTCCCAGCTCAGAATATTCTGTGATCTGTGACTTGCATGGCTGCACATGAGTTGTTTGGTATTCTTTGCTTTTTAAATAAATCACTCCTCTCTCGTAGTGTTCTTTGCTGCAGAGCAGAGTTTCCAAACTCAAAATGTGCAGGAAGAAACCTGACTGGAACTCCTGAAAAACTGCCTGGCTCCCTCAGCCTTGTGAGCTGTGAGGTGTGAGCACATGGCGGTGTCAGCGGGGTCACAGCACAGACCCCAGCCACTGAATTGCACTTCTAGTTGGATGTTGCAAATGTAAGCTGTGAATTCCTGCCTGGAAGTGGCAGGCTGTCCTCCTGGATCAATAGCATCCCGATCTGGGATTGCAAATCCCACGCTATAAAAACATGATTAGGGGAGAGACAATAAACAGAGCAGCCATCATTGATGCCACATAATGCATTCTGTCCTTACAATATAAATTTTTCCATTTCCTTTTCTAATTTCTAGTAATTGAGCTCAATGAGCCTGCTTGGAGCTGATTTCTCAATCCAGTTTTCTTTACATCTATTTCAGATTTCTGGCCGCACTCCAGCTGCTTGCTTGATGGTGCATTTTATTTTAGCTTCTTAATTTGCTGTTAGAGTTGTCAACACCACGGGGCCCCCTTGCTGCTCTGCTTTGCTTAAGTAGGGTGGATGTATTTCTTAGCTGAGTTAACCAATTGGGTGCTGCTCCCACAGTGAACCCGGCAGGTCTTTTTGGAAGACACCTGCCAGGTGAGTTTAAACAGGGCAGGTGGGTGTGCCAGGCTGTGCTGCTGAATCCCAGAATCAACCAGACTGGAAAAGACCTCTGAGATCATGGAGACCAACCTGTGACCCAAACCCACCTTGTCACCCAGCCCATGGCACTGATGCCACATCCAGGCTCTGCTCAAACACCTCCAGGGATGGGCACTCCACCCCCTCCCTGGGCAGCCCATTCCAAGGGCTGATCCCTCTCTCTGCAAACAACTTCTGCCCAATG
>NW_020887617.1:0-210 GCF_003945725.1 Corapipo altera
TCAAGGTATATTTTTGGCCTTTCAAGGTATACACAAGGCTCGATCCTATAGAAATGGGAGGGTTTGGGGGCGGGGGGGTTGGTTCGAGGGCGCTCGCAGGTAAATTCTCCCCCTCCGAGCTCCTCTCCCGGCTCGAGAGGGGGGAGAGGGGAGATCTCCGCACACACGGACACATCACAAACAGGGCGAAGCTGGAAGCGCCCCCTCCCC
>NW_020887617.1:310-3827 GCF_003945725.1 Corapipo altera
AAAAAAAAAAAAAAAAGCAGCAAAGTCAAAGCTGTTTAAATAAATATAAATCCCGCAGCTCCGCGGGAGCGGAGGGGACGAGCGGTGACATTTGCTTCCAGCCTGGGTTCGGGTTGCGGGATTTGGATGGGCTTGGCTTTGCTGGATCGGTTAATTTTTTTTTAAATCAATTTTTTTCCCCCCCCCCCCCCCCCCTTTCCCCCCCCCCCCCGCTGCCGCGCCGCCCCTGTGTTTTTTTTAATAAAAAAAAAAACCTATTAAAAAAAAAGGGGGGGGGGGGGGGGGGGGAGGAAAAAAAGGGGGTAAAAAAAGAAGTAAGGGAAGTTTCTATGACAATAAAAAAGGCTACAACTGTTTGACAGGTAGTTACTGCTGTGTGAGCCTCTCCATTCTATACTCTATAAAAGCAAATGACCGTCGTAAACATCTCGATTTATCATCTGCCATAAAACGAGACTTCAAGGGGCTGAGAACTCAGTCCTTGCTTTCTTCTTTTTCCTCCTCTTCTTTTTCCTCTTCTTCGTTCCCTTCTTCTTCCGTTTTCTCCTCGTCCCTGGCCCCCGGCAGCTTATCTTTATTGTTTTCTTTTTTCCACTTCATCCTCCTGTTCTGGAACCAGATCTTCACTTGTCTCTCGGTCAGTCCCAGGGCGTGAGAGACCTCAATCCGCCGCTTCCGTGTCAAATACGGGTTGAAGAGGAACTCCTTTTCTAACTCCAGGGTCTGGTACCGGCTGTAAGTTTGTCTGCCACTGCGTCTTCCGGGAGCTGTAGGACACAAACATCAAATAACTTCTTAATTCTCCCGCTTCCGAGGCTCCGCTCTCCCCCCCCCTTCCCTTCCCCAGCCCCCCTCACCTCAATTTTCCTAAAGAAGCTGCTGCCTCCCTCCATCCCCCCCCCCCCCCCCAAAAAAAAAAAAAAAAAACCAAAAAAAAGCCCCTTTCACCCCTTGGCGTTATTAAAGGTGCTAAAAGGGAACTCGCTGGGTTATTATTTTAATAATCCGAGGGCCGATATTGCTGCTAACGCTGCTGCTGCCCTGCCCTGGCTCGTCCTGGGGAGGGCTCAGCCCTGGCTGGAGGGAGGTGGGTGTCAAGCTCATGCACAAAAGAGACCTTCCAGCTTCCCCAAAAGGTGATTCTGGATGGTGAGACCTGCTGGGCAGCTCCATTTTAGAGGACAAAAAAAATATATTCATTTTCCTGTGAAAGGTGCATTGTTCACCATAAAATCCTCTTCAGCCTTTCTGCTTCTCCCCATTCCTTTATCTCTCTTTCTTTCTTCCTTTTCTGTTTCTGCCTTTCTTCCTTTTCTCTTTCTGTCTTTCTTTTCTCTTTCTGTCTTTCTTCTTTTTCTCTTCCATTCTTTCTCTCTTTCTTTCTTTCTCTCTTTCTTTCTCTCTTTCTTTCTCTTTCTTTTTTTCTCTCTCTCTCTTTCTTTTTTTTTTTTTCCCCTCTCTTTCCCCTCTCTTCCTTTCTCTCTTCCTTTTCCCCCTCAAAACACCCAACTCTCCTCTGCTCCTCCAGATATCCTTCCCCAAAAACACAGGCTCGGGGCTCTCCCATTTCCTGATATTCACGCCCTGAGGATCTGAATTTTCCCTGAATTTTCCCTGAACCCCCCCCCCCCCGTCCTCTCGGTCAGGGCTGCGCGTCTGTAACACGCAGACAGCGAGACGGAGATTTGCCTGTGCAAACACAGAGATTGTCTTTAAAACAACTCGAGATGGACGTTTGCAGCAATAGCCAAAAAAAAAAAAAAAAAGAGAGAGAGAGAGAGAAAGAAAGAAAAGACAGAGGGCTGAGGTATGTGCAGCTGAGCCCCTGCACTTCCTTCTGCACCTAATGAGAAAAACAATCTATTTGTGGGGGGAAAAAAAGAGCTCCAGTTTGAAATGATTGCATCCTTGAGACTACCTCTAGGTCAAAGCTTAGATAAATAACGTGTTTTCCTCTGCGTCTCTCTCCCAGCCCCTGGGCCACATCCTCCCTCCGTCAGCCACAACTCCTTTCTATTTCTCCTTTTTTTTTTTTTGGGGGGGGGGGGGGGTTTTTTTTTTTTTTTTTTTTTTTTTTGTGGTCGTTATTTTTTGCTGGGGGTAAAAGAGGTGGGGGTGGGGGCGGGAGGAAAACTTTGGGGCTCCGATTGTCCTTAAAATTCACACTAACCTTCACATGTTTTGAATTAACAAGGCTTCGAGACAACCTTGGTCCTTAGATGGGGGGGGGGGGGGGGAGAAACTTGTACTTTGAAGTATTTCGGTTTCTGTGCAATTATCTGGACTTCACATGAGCAAAGTTCCATTCAGCACAAATTATTTTGAATTTCCCACCCCCCCTTCTTTTTTTTTCCACCCCCCCCTTTCCTTTAAACCCACAACAGCAGCCTGTCCTCCTCCACCCCACCCCATAGCTCCGAGCTAAGTTTCCTTTATGCTTAAACTTTTATCTCTAGGCTTTAAGAAACAGATGTAAAGTATTAGCAATACTTAGACAAGTTCCCACCTTTCAGGCTTCGTCTCCAAGCGGTTATGAAAGGCTCTATGACATTTTAAAGAGCGGTGTATTATCAACATGCAAACAACCTCGTGGGAGCTGTATCTTATTGCCTATCCTCAAGGCAAGCAATAAAAAAACAAGTTTTACTTTATTGTGATTTAAGCCTTTTGCAGGGAATCACCTTGCTGGCTCTCTAGTAACTGCTGGCTTGTTTGCTTTCAAAGGTCTTCCTAAAAAGAAGAAACATTAGCACAAAACTGCTCATTTCTTTTCGTATTTCCCAGCTACGCCTCTTATATTTATATTTTTTTTCAGGCATATATATATATATATATATATGTATGCATAAGTGTGTCTGGGCATGTTTATACAGCTAAGGCATGTTTGTGCTTGGCTATGCATACATATACATACAGACAGACAGACAGACAGAGCAGACAGGCAGAGAGAGAGAGAAAGAGAGAGAGAAAGAGAGAAAAAAATAAAGGAAAACATTTAAGGAGGAGGAAAAAAAGGTCCTAACCGTGAGGTCTCATCCATGGGAACATGAGACTGGGAGACGAATTTTGATTTAAATGCCCTTGTCCCTCGCTAGAGTTACTGTTGGAAGACGATTTACAGTCAGGATATTGTACAACAGTCGTCTCTTGCTGAGCACCATAAAGCGATTGCCTCGGTAGAGCTTCATATCCATAGAATTTAGAAGCGTCTCCGTGACACGCCAAGGCGCATGGGTTTTGCTGGTATCCAGAGTTGGAGATGCTGGAGGTTCCGTGGTGGAAAAACTCTTGGACGTGGTGTGAAGGGTGCTGGAAGGTGGGAGCTGTGGTGCCCGGACCATAGACCAGAGCATGGCTCCTGCTAACACTTTGTGGAAATCTGCAGTCGTAGTAAGTTGGCTCCAGCGATTCACCGCCTTTGTACTTGGAAAAGAGAGGATTTACAAAGTAGGAACTCATGACCCCCCTCGCATGCAAAAAAAAAAAAAAAAAAAAAAAAAAAAAAAAAAAAAAAAAA
>NW_020887618.1:0-3826 GCF_003945725.1 Corapipo altera
GGGATTCTCAGGGGAGGGACTGGGGGAACTGGGATGGGACAGTGGTCATTGGGGAGGGATTGGGGACAGTGGGACTACAGGCACTGGGATGGGACTGAGATGCGCTGGGTGGGCCCAGGGATGGGACTGGGGTCGCTGGGGAGGGAACTGGGATGGGACTGGGAGCACTGGGAAAGGGAGTGCAGGGACTGGGATAGGACTGGGAAGGGACTGCAAGGGGACTGTGACAGCACTGGGGAGGGGACTGGGGGCACTGATGATGGCACTTGAATGTACTTGGGAGGGACTAGGAGCACTGAGATGCAGTGGGGAAGGACTGGAGACACTTGGATGGGACTGAGAGAACTAGGATGGCACTGAGGGCACTGGGGAGGTACCAAGGGCACTGGGTTGGGACTGGGCTGCACTGGGGACACTTGGGAGCAAGTGGGATCACTGGAGAGGAAAATGGGATGGGACTGAGGGCACTGGGGAGGGACTGCAGTGGGTTTGAGGCAACTTTGGAAGGACTGGGAGCACTGGGGAGGTTCTGGAGGGAACTGCGCAGGGAGCTTGGCTGGACTGAGGGTACTAGGGATGGACTGGGATGGGACTGGGGTGCAGTGGGAGCAATTGGGAAGGAGTGGAGGCACTGGGGAAGGAACAGGGAGGGGACTGGCTGCACTGGGATGGGGTTTGGGGCACTTGGGAGAAACTGGGAGGGACTCAGGAGGGACTGGGGACGGTGGGGAGGGACTGGGGACAGTGGGAAGGGACTGGAAAGGTGAAATTGAAACAGACTCACCTGAGTCATGGTCTAAGAAGTCCTGCTACAGCTCCTGAGCCCGAACAACAGCCGAGGGGCCTCAGCCCAAGCCCTGGCCCCTCCTCCCCAACATTGTTAACACCTGGGCCTTCTGCATAGAACAGCTGAGTCCACCCAGTACTCCCAGTTCCCTCCAATGGCTTGCAATAGAATTAGTAGACTTCCCAGAGTGCACAAAAATACAACCAAAATCCCACAGTAATTTCTACTCAAAACCAACAGTCCCTGATCAAAGCATCCAGTACACATTCTAGTCCCCAGATCTATCCCAGCCCCTTAGTGATTTCAGCTCAAGACCCACAAGCTTTATTGCACTGCCAGCTCTGCTCTCTCAGCAGAAGCTCTGAACCTTCCCATGGCCGCCACTGGAAAATGTTCCAGCTTCTCACTGCAGGATCTTCATCTTGGCTCCAGCTCTGCAACTTTCCAGCTCCAACCTCACACTCCCAATCCCAGTCCCCCAGGTACTCCTCCAGCCCCACAAACCCCATCCCAACTCCAAAGTCCAGATCCCTGCCCTAGAGTGATTTCAGCTCTTCCACCAGAGTCCACGTTCCCACCCATCAATCCCTATAACAGACACGGAGCCACTTCAGCGACGGTGCCACAGGCCCTATCTCACACTGCTGTCATTACTGCCCAACTGTTCCAGTTCCCAGCCCAGAATCCATCCCTGTCCCAGCCCCTCAGTGATTTCAGCTCGAGACCCACAAGCTTTATTGCACTGCCAGCTCTGCTCTCTCAGCAGTAGCTCTGCATCTTGCCATCGCTGCCACGGGAAGCTGCTTCAGGTTCTCACGGCAGGGTCTTCATCTTGGCTCCAGCTCTGCGACTTTCCAGCTCCATCCTCACACTCTCAATCCCAGTCCCCCAGGTGCTCCTCCAGCCCCACAAACCCCATCCCAACTCCAAAGCCAACATCCCTGCCCTAGAGTGATTTCAGCTCTTCCCCCCCCAGTCCACATTCCCGCCCATCAATCCCTATTCCACAGCCACACAGGGATTTCAGCGATGGTGCCACAGGCCCTATCTCACACTGATTGCTGTCATTACTGCCCAAGTGTTACTGTCCCAAGCCCAAACCCTGTCCATACCCCAGCCCCTCAGTGATTTCAGCTCTACCCACCCAATCCACATTCCCACCCATCAATCCCTATTCCACAGCCACACAGGGATTTCAGCAACGGTGCCACAGGCCCTATCTCACACTGATTGCTGCCATTACTGCCCAAGAATTACAGTTCCCAACCCAAAACCCACCCCTATCTCAGCCCCTCAGTGATTTCAGCTCGAGACCCACAAGCTTTATTGCACTGCCAGCTCTGCTCTCTCAGCAGTAGCTCTGCATCTTGCCATCGCTGCCACGGGAAGCTGCTTCAGGTTCTCACGGCAGGGTCTTCATCTTGGCTCCAGCTCTGCGACTTTCCAGTTCCATCCTCACACTCTCAATCCCAGTCCCCCAGGTGCTCCTCCAGCCCCACAAACCCCATCCCAACTCCAAAGTCCAGATCCCTGCCCTAGACTGATTTCAGCTGTTCCCCCCCAGTCCACATTCCCGCCCATCAATCCCTATTCCACAGACACACAGATGTTTCAGCGACGGTGCCAGTCCCTGTCTCAATCCTACAGTCATTTCTGCCGCAGTGCTACAGGCCCTATCCCTGCTCCACAGTCCCTTCCCGAGCACCACTCTCCCTATCCCATACCCAGACCCACAACCTTTATTTCTCTGCCAGCTCTGCTGTCAGCTCCCGGTAAAGCTGCTGCACGTTCCAATCCTAGCAGCTTTCTTTTGTCAGAGGTCTGAGTTTTCCACCCCAGCTCTCAAGCCCACATTCCAGGCCAGGCCTGACTATTTTTATCCCAGCTCCATCCCTGCAGTACTTATGCCAGGTCCATGCTCCCTAATCCAGCCCCACTCTTGTTCTGCCCACAGTCCTACCGTCTTTATGTCTCCACCAGTTCTGCTGCCTGAGCTCCAGGTTCTCAGCTTTCTGCTGCCTCTGCCTCAGCTTTCTGCTGCCTCTGCCTCAGCTTTCTGCTGCCTCTGCCTAAATCTGCTGCTGGGTATCTCTGCAGCCCGGGGCTGTTGACAAGGTCACAAATCAGTCTTTGTCGTTCACTTAAGTATCTCTGTTCCCAACGGGAACAGCAACAAAACAACAGAATAAACAATCAAGTAGTCAAAGATGAAAATAAAATTAAAATAAAATTATAATAGAATGAAGCATCTTTTATTACTTTTCTTTGTAACAATACTTTCAATACCAGCCCCACTGAGAGGCTGCATGCTAGTCCTTCTGGTTCGGGGGAGCACCCCTGAGCATGGGCTGTTCCCCTCCTGAGCACTGACCAAAGCTGGCCGGCACAGCTGCCCGGGACATCGCCTGCCCAACGCCCTGCCTCGGTAGCTGCGGGGGACCGACCCCGGCTCCCCCTGGGATCGGCAGCCGAGGGGGTGCTGCCCCATGGCTCCCCACCGCTCCCTGGAGCGGCAGCCGCGAGGGTCCCAGCCTGGCTCACCGCCGCTCCTCGGCCCAGCAGCCGCGCCGATCCCGGGCCGGCTCCCGCCGCTCCAGCGCCGCCCCCAGCCCCGCCGCCGAACTGCCCCCCCCTCCCCCCCCCCCACGCCATTTATAGCCCGCGGCCCGCACAGCCCCGCCCCCTCGTGCCAGCCCAGCCAATCCCAGCGTCCGGCCCGGCCAATCCCCGCCTGCCCGCTCCCGCCCTGCCCGTCCCCAAGAATCCCGCTGTCCCCTCACGCCCCGCTCCCAGGGGCTGCTCCGCTTCCGCCCGCTCCCCGCCTCCCTCCCCTTCTCCCGGGAGAACTCCGGGATGGGACGGGACCGCGGGCCTCCCACCCGCCCTTTCAACAGCGCCTGCGGGCACCGCGGCAGCGCAGGCGCGGCTCCGCCGGACCCCGAAGCAAAGGCGTCGAGACCGGCGCCTGAGGGGAACGCGGGGGGCGAGGTGGAGAGGGGGGCGGCTCCGCGCCGCGGCTGAGCGAGCAGAGATTGCTCG
>NW_020887619.1:0-3826 GCF_003945725.1 Corapipo altera
CAGATCATCCCTGGGAGATGCAAAGGCCAGAAAATAACTCTCAGCTCGGAAATAACTCAGGAAAGCACAGTCAGGGATTCCATGAAAACGGTTTTTTAGCTTTAACAAAAGAGGAAATGATTCCGGTTGGAGTGTTCTCTTTTTTTGCTCAGAGGCAAAATGGGAACTGGAGAAAATGGGAAAGCCCATGGAGGAGAGGGAGAAAGCAGGAGAGGGAGAAAGCAGGAGAGGGAGAAAACAGGAGAGGGAGAAGGCAGGAGAGGGAGAAAGCAGGAGAGGGAGAAAGCAGGAGAGGAGAAACCAGGCTGACACAAGCTGTAGAAGAACCACCTCCCCTGGTCCATCCCTGCAGCCACAGAGGGGGGACGATCCCGAACAGGCACAGGAGGGAGGTGAGCCAGGGAGGGAACAACCCCTGTCCCGAGACTCTCTGGTGTCTCTCACCCGGCGCTTCCCTCGGGCTGTGACTTCCTGTGGTGGGGGAAAAATAAAAAGTGTTTTTCCCCTGGAGTTAAAAAAAAAAAAGTAGTAACCCCCGGGGGGGGAAGGTGTTTCTTGGGGTTGACCCAACCAGCGCCCCTGTGACGCCAATTTTTTGCCCCCAAGAAGGCACGAACGGAGAAGCTGCTCAGAGACAAAGTTTGCAGCCTTTAAGCAGGAGGTATTTTATCCTCGGCGTGCTGGGAAGCGTCCAGGTCACCCTGGGAACCGCTTCGGTCCAGCAATCCACAGCTGACCTTTTTACACCATTTTTGGCAAGTGATTGCACAATACAATGTGAATATTCATGATATTGCAACGTGCATTTTTAATATTCATAACGGGTGGAGTCTAGTGTTGCCGTGGGATTTAGGTGCTGAAAAAAATCTCCGGAGCACTTAATTAGGGGTGAGATAAGAAAAGGGTTTATTTGCCAAGGCTAAGATGTTACAAGACGCTCCCCCTGTGCCCGAGAGGTCACATTTTATAACCCCATCCATCCAATCCCAGATGTGTCCACCCTGTGGCCTTTCCTCTGGACCGCCCCGGGGTCCACCCCCTCAAAATGGGTCTGGGGTGCATTTTGGGACCACCTACTTCACCATCTTCATCATCCTCGGAGCACAAAGGGTACATAGTTACCTAATTCCTGACCTATTCTGTGGGTTAGGCCCAGATATGCTGTTCTGTCAAGCATCTAGGCCTTGCCTTGACAAAAGACTAAACATTTCTGCTGTATTCAGGAGTAGGGCTGATATGGGGAGCATGGAATGGGGGAAGAGGGTTAAGGAATGTGTAAACAAGGGTGCTGGAGGGAAAGGGAAAGGAACAAGGGACAAAGAAGGGAGGGTTTCTGCTTTTCAAACCTACTTATAAAACTTGCAAGTCTTACAAATACTAAAAAATAAAAAACCATTAGGGGCTTAAGGCATCACTAGGCAGAGTTAGAGGTGTGGTCTTCAATTTGAGGAGAATCCAGGAGGGTCGTTCCTGTTTTTCATCCTTATGGGCCCCCGGCCCAACCTCCATCCTCTTCATGAACTTTCCTACTTTGGCTCCCTTTCTGGTGTATCTGGCAGAAATTCTTGACACCTTGGTGAGGTGTACCTATGTTTTGACTCACTTTCCTTCTTTATCAGTCCTTGTATATTCCTGGTTGCTGATTCCTGCTGGGGACCTGAGGGAGCCTTTGCAATCCCATCCATGGGGCACAATCTCCTCTCCAGAACTTGACTCACTGCAGACTTGCAGGGAAATCTGTGCTGGCAGCCTGAGTATGTCCTGACCCCCCGTACTCCCCCCAGAATATTTGGGACGAGTTCCCCCTTCCCAGGCACGCCCAGGATGGAGGGGCGGTTGTTTTCCTGCTGTTCCTGTTCCTGCTCTGCCACTGGGGGCTCTTGGGGGTGGGCAGGAGGTGTTTTTTGGGGGTGCCGGGCTGGGTTGGGGGCAGAGCCCCGTCGGTGGGTGGGGGGATGTGGGTCCCCCCCACGGTGGGGGTTGGTGTTGCTGGGTCAGGCCCCGCCGGCTCCATTGTCAGCCCGGTGCCGGCGGGGGGGTCACAGCGGGTTTGGGGCCCCCCAGGAGTGCTGGGGGTGGGTGTGGAGCCCGGGAGCTGCCGAGTGTGGAGGGCGGAGCGGGGAGATGTCAGAGCTGGGGGACCCCCAGCAGCCTGGAGGGGGGAGCACGGAGAGGGAGGAGCCCCGGGACCCCCGGGAACCTGAAACGGGGGGTGCTGAGAAGGGGAAACCTGGACAGTGGGGACTCCTGGGATCCCTTGGACAACAAAGGTTAGGTTTTTATGGTCACAGGATGCCCGGTGAGTTCTAGAGATGGACTTGGGCAGGAGGAACCCCCAAGCCAACGCACTCAGCCCTTGTTTCCCCCCATCAGGATTTGTCCTTCCCAAAGCTTGGGCGGATGGAGGAGGAGGCTGCGAGGAAGAGGAAGATGCCTTGGGCCCCCCAGGCAGGTGAGGAGGAAGTCAGTGGCCCTTTGGGCGGGTGTTGTGCTGGCTCTGTCAGCCGAGCATGGCCCCGGCTGCAGGACAACCCCGCTGCCGCCGCCGTCCTGCCGGGGCCGGAGTTGGGGGGATGTCCTTGGCCTTCCCTGTGGGCCGGAGGCAAATCCCCTCCCTGTCCTTCTTGCTTCCTGCCCAGGCCCCAAGCTGAGGCCGGAGAGCCCGGAGGACAAATCCCCCCGTGAGACCCTGGTGGGAGAGGCCGTTTTGAAGGGCTCCCCGGCGCAGGAAGGCAGCGGGGAGGAAAAGGGCCGGAGATCCCCCCGCAGGAGGGGCTCCAAAGCCAGCCCAGGGTGCTCTGAGGAGGAAAGACCCAGCCTGTGCCGGGAAGGCGGCCGGAGCTTGAGGGGGAGCGCTGAGCTGGTGGTCCCTGAGCAGCCTCTTAGCAGGGAGAAGCCCTTCAGGTGCTTGGAATGTGGGAAGAGCTTCAGGCAGAGCTCAAGCCTCCTCACTCACCAGCACATCCACACTGGGGAACGTCCCTACTCATGTAAGGAATGTGGGAAGAGCTTCAGGAACAGCTCCAACCTGATCCGACACCAGCGCATCCACACTGGGGAATGCCCCTACACATGTCAGGAATGTGGGAAGAGCTTCAGGTACAGGTCCAGCCTCCTCACCCACCAGCGCATCCACAGCGGGGAGAGACCCTACAAGTGTGGGCAGTGTGGCAAGAGCTTCACTGACAGGTCTGCCTTCAAGAAACACCAACGGACCCACCAGTAAGAGAAGCCCTTGAGTGCCCCGACTGCGGGAAGAACTTCGACCACTGCTTCTACCCCGAATGAACCCCCTGATTTGGAGGCAACCCCTGGAGTCCAGTGACTGTCAGTCCATCCCTTTTGACCACAAAGGGCCAGTCCCCTTTCACAGGGGCAACTTCTTCCAACAGAACCCTTCCTGGGGGGTGTGTGGAGATTCCTGCCTTGGCTGGGGACCCCCCAGGGTCAGTCCTGGAGGTTGAAAGCAGAGATCTCCCCATGAGCACTGGTCTGGGGGAGTTCCATCGCTCTCTAATTAAGAATTATTGCTTTTGTGTCAGCTTCAGTAGAATTGCTTCAACAATTGCTTTAGTGTAGAGCACTGTCCTATCTTATACTGTACTCCTGGTAGTTTTAGTGTTTCTCTTGTGCAGTCAATAATTGTGATGAAGATCTTGTGTCTGATCATTTGGAACCCTAAATAATTCATTTCTATCAATAGATCTGATTTGCCGTCATTAAAACCTGGGGGACAAAAGTGGTTCAGTCACACCTCTGTAATTCCTCCAAACTGAAACTGTTGGCATAATGCAAGGCTGGGATTGGATCCAGCAGCCCCCAGCAC
>NW_020887620.1:0-3821 GCF_003945725.1 Corapipo altera
TCCCGGCTTTCCCCACATCCCTCCCCGTGGGGACCTGGAATTGTGCAGGTTTGGAGTCTTCCCAGGTGGGAATTCCCAACCCTCCACGCTCCCATGCCCTGGTTTTTTCGGGAAGGGCGGCATTCCAGGTGCCCATCCAGAGGGTTTTGCTGGAGCTGGGCGTGGAAGTGGAGTTTTATGGAGCAGGAGAGGAGGGAAAACGTTTAAAATGTCATTCCCGGGATCGCTCCGGGGCCAAGGGCCGGGAGCAGCTCCCGCTTCCCGCCTTCCAGGAGCTCTCCCGGCTCCACATTCCCAACTTCCCGAGGTTCTCCCAAGGCAGGGCAGGGTAATGATTAATTCCAACCACTCAGCTCCTTGGAAAACAGGCACTGGCAGAGCTGGTTTTTCCGGCGCTCCCGGGGCGAGAAATCCCGGAGCGAGATACGGAATAACCTGGCCCGGAGGGAATGTTTTTCCTTCCCAAGTTTTTCCCTAAAATAAAAAAAGCCACAGGTTCCTGCAGCAGGGAGGATCTGAGACTCTCTGGGAAGAGGGTCATGGAATTATGGGATGGGATGGTTTGGGTTGGGAAGGGCAACTTGAGGATCATCCAGTTCCCAAGGGGCACTTCCCGCGATCCCAGGTTGTTCCAAGCTGGACTTGGACAATTCCAGGGGTTGGGAATCCACAATTCCCTGGGCAACCTGTGCCAGGGCCTTCCCACCTTATCCCTAATATCCAATCCAAACCAGCACATGGAATCCTGGATCCTTAAAGATCCTTAAAATCCTTAAAGATCCTTAAAGATCCTTAAGGATCACCCAGTTCCAAAGGGACACTTCCCGCGATCCCAGGTTGCTCCAACCTGGACTTGGGACAATTCCAGGGGTTGGGAATCCACAATTCCTTGGGCAACCTGTGCCAGGGCCTTCCCACCTTCCTAGGGAAGAGTTTATCCCTGATATCCAATCCAAACCAGCACATGGAATCCTGGATCCTTAAGGATCCTTAAGGATCACCCAGTTCCCAACGGACACTTCCCGCAATCCCAGGTTGCTCCAGCCTGGACTTGGATAATTCCAGGGGTTGGGAATCCACAATTCCTTGGGCAACCTGTGCCAGGGCCTCCTCACCTTTCCCTAATATCCAATCCTGGATGGAATCCTGGAATGGTTGGGGTTGGGAAGGACCTTAAGGATCACCCAGTTCCCAACGGACACTTCCCGCTATCCCAGGTTGCTCCAAGCTGGAGTTGGGACAATTCCAGGGGTTGGGAATCCACAATTCCCTGGGCAACCTGTGCCAGGACCTCCTCACCTTATCCCTGATATCCAATCCAAACCAGCACATGGAATCCTGGATCCTTAAGGATCACCCAGTTCCAAAGGGACACTTCCCACGATCCCAGGTTGTTCCAAGTTGGACTTGGACAATTCCAGGGGCTGGGAATCCACAATTCCCTGGGCAACCTGTGCCAGGGCCTCCTCACCTTCCTAGGGAAGAGTTTATCCAGCACATGGAATCCTGGATCCTTAAAGATCCTTAAAATCCTTAAAGATCCTTAAAGATCCTTAAAGATCCTTAAGGATCACTCAGTTCCCAACGGACACTTCCCGTGATCCCAGGTTGTTCCAACCTGGACTTGGACAATTCCAGGGATGGGGAATCCACAATTCCCTGGGCAACCTGTGCCAGGGCCTTCCCACCTTATCCCTGATATCCAATCCAAACCAGCACATGGAATCCTGGAATGGTTTGGGTTGGGAAGGATCCTTAAGGATCACCCAGTTCCCAACGGACACTTCCCGCGATCCCAGGTTGCTCCAAGCTGGACTTGGGACAATTCCAGGGGTTGGGAATCCACAATTCCTTGGGCAACCTGTGCCAGGACCTCCTCACCTTCCTAGGGAGGAGTTTATCCCTAATATCCAATCCAAACCAGCACATGGAATCCTGGATCCTTAAGGATCACCCAGTTCCAAAGGGACACTTCCCGCTATCCCAGGTTGTTCCAACCTGGACTCGGACAATTCCAGGGGTTGGGAATCCACAATTCCCTGGGCAACCTGTGCCAGGGCCTCCCCACCTTATCCCTGATATCCAATCCAAAGCACGACATGGAATCCTGGATCCTTAAAGATCCTTAAAATCCTTAAAGATCCTTAAGGATCACCCAGTTCCAAAGGGACACTTCCCGCGATCCCAGGTTGTTCCAAGCTGGAGTTGGGACAATTCCAGGGGTTGGGAATCCACGATTCCTTGGGCAACCTGTGCCAGGGCCTCCTCACCTTATCCCTGATATCCAATCCAAACCAGCACATGGAATCCTGGAATGGTTTGGGTTGGGAAGGATCCTTAAGGATCACCCAGTTCCAAAGGGACACTTCCCACGATCCCAGGTTGTTCCAAGCTGGACTTGGGACAATTCCAGGGGTTGGGAATCCACAATTCCCTGGGCAACCTGTGCCAGGACCTCCTCACCTTATCCCTAATATCCAATCCTGGATGGAATCCTGGAATGGTTTGGGTTGGGAAGGACCTTAAGGATCACCCAGTTCCCAACGGACACTTCCCCCTATCCCAGGTTGTTCCAACCTGGACTTGGGACAATTCCAGGGGTTGGGAATCCACAATTCCCTGGGCAACCTGTGCCAGGACCTCCTCACCTTCCTAGGGAAGAGTTTATCCCTAATATCCAATCCAAACCAGCACATGGAATCCTGGATCCTTAAAGATCCTTAAAATCCTTAAAGATCCTTAAAGATCCTTAAGGATCACCCAGTTCCAAAGGGACACTTCCCACGATCCCAGGTTGCTCCAAGCTGGAGTTGGACAATTCCAGGGGTTGGGAATCCACAATTCCCTGGGCAACCTGTGCCAGGGCCTCCTCACCTTCCAGGGAAGAGTTTATCCAGCACATGGAATCCTGGATCCTTAAGGATCACCCAGTTCCAAAGGGACACTTCCCGCGATCCCAGGTTGCTCCAACCCGGCCTTGGACACTTCCAGACCTTGGGAATCCACAATTCCCGGGATCCTCCCCATTCCCTGCCCATCCCTGAGCCGCTGCTGGAACGGGAAAACAGGAGCTGCTCCTTTTCCATGGGAAAAATCGCTCCAATTATCCCGCTTTTTTATCACTATTTTTTTTCGAAACGATCCCGTTTTCCGAGGGAATTTTGACCGTTTCCAAGGAATTTCTCCCAACCCCGAGCGACTCCCGGCACTGCAGGTTCCTGACCTTAAGGAGAAGCCGGAGCCTGTGGTTATTTTGGGATCAGAGAGAGCCTTAATCCCTGGAAAAGTCAGGTGGCCGAGGTCGGATCCCGCCCCTTTCCCACCTGGGATGGGGCTGGAATTCAGCAGCTCCGAAGGAACCTCGGGGGGGGAGGAGTTTTCCAACTAATTCCCAACTAATTCCCAACTAATTCAGGTTTCAGAGAGAAGGGAAACGGGGGGTGAGGTGGTTTTTTGGGATCCAGCCCGGCCCAGCCTTTCCCAAAACCGGGAGGAAAAACTCCTTGGAGAAGGACAAGCAACACCCCCCAAATTCCCTGGATTGGCTTTTCCAGGGAAAACAGACCCTCTTGGGTTTTTGGGATAAAAGGCACGTGGAAGAGATGCCGTGGATTCCAGGGATCCCACGGTGCCAGGGACACACCGGGAAGCTCCTGGTCCAGAGATCCACAATTCCCAAAGTCCCAGATCCGAGAGCAAAGGGGGGTTTTTCCAAGGGTTTATCCCACTGGATCACATCCCACCTTTCCCTGGGAAGCTCCTTATCCGGAGATCCACAATCCCAAAAAGTCACAATCCCAAAAAGTCACAATCCCAAAAAG
>NW_020887621.1:0-2832 GCF_003945725.1 Corapipo altera
TCCATTGGCAGTGGGGTCTTAATCCAGGCAAAACATCATGGATTGAAAATGGGATTTAAAGTCCTCTCCTAAGGAAGGGATTTGCATCCTGGGAACCTTTTTTGGAGCTAAACTTCCCCAATATAAATCCCACAAAATTCCTGAAGCTCCAGACATCGGAAAACACGTATAAACATCCCATGGAATCGTGGAATCATGGAATACCCCGAGTTGGAATGACAATTGAGTCCAACTCCCCGATCCCAAGAATTCCCACCCTGTGCCCGAAAACATTGTCCCAGTTTTTCCCCATTTCTATCCCTGCTTTGTAGGATCTCTGACTCATTTAAACAATTCCCTGGAAAACCCTGGAAAACCTTTTTTCCCCCATCCCCATCCCAAAAATTCCCCCTCTGGAATGTCCTTACTCTTTCTCCTTTGGGTCCCGGAAGTCCCCGATCGCCCTAAAAACGGGAAAGGGGAAAAAAAAAAGGCAGTGAGTTTTTCCCAGGCCACTGATTCCCACTAAAATCTATCCCAGCTGGAATTCAGCTCCTCTGGGCCCTCTGGAAAATTATTAATTCCCAAAAAAAAGCTTCATGTGGAGCCAAAATTTCTTGGATCGGCAACAAACGAAGACCCGGAGGCCTGAGGGGCTTTGAGCTCAAGAATTCCATGATGTGGATCCGCCGCTGGAATTCGGCCTTCCCACGGGATACAGGATCTCCAGGATGGAGGGATGTGCCTATCCCACATCTGGGATGGGATAGAATCCTGGATCAGAAAGGTTTTCCCAAATTCCCACTCAAATCTGGCATCAGCTGTTCCCAGAAGATTTGTTCGGAATATCGTGGAATACGAGGATGAGGGGGGAACGCATTCCCGGTGGGAATAAGTGCTCTGGGTGGTGTGGGAAGAGCAGAAGGGGGAAGCCTGCGAGGGCCAGGAATGTGGAAACAGGCTTTAAACTGGGAATTCCAAGTGGGAAAAGTGTCTGGATCTCTCTCCCAGCAGTCTATTCCTCACAGTTCTCAGCTCTTCCCAAGGATTCCGGGTGGGATGTGGGAGAAGGAGGCCAAGGGGAGGATGATTCCAGCTAAAGGGTGGGTGTTTCCTGGTGGGAATTCAGCCTGAAGTACAAATTCCAACCCCTCTTCCCCCCAGGGGGAAGCCTGCGAGGACCAGGAATGTGGAGACAGGCCTTAAAACTGGGAATTCCGAGTGGGAAAGCTGTCTGGATCTCTCTGCCAGTAGCCTACTCCTCACATTTGGGGTGTGGTTCCCAAGGATTCCACGTCTTGGGATGGTCTAGAGAATTCCAGAGGTCCCTTTCTGCCCAGAATCCCACTTTTCCTTCCCAAAAACCTCGGGATGTTCCCTCAGTCAACACGTCGCTGCTGAGGCCACTTCCCGCTGCCCTCCCAGCTCCCCTCAGGAATATTCCCACTGTTTTAATGGGAATATCAGCGGGGTGGGTGAGATGATGGTGGGAAGAAGCCTGCGAGGGCCAGGAATGTGGAGACAGGCCTTAAAACTGGGAATTCCAGGTGGGAAAGGTGTCTGGATCTCTCTGCCAGTGGCCTATCCCTCACAGTTCTTGGCTCTTCCCAAAGATTCCGGGTGGGATGTGGGAGAAGGAGGCCAAGGGGAGGATGATTCCAGCTAAAGGGTGTGTGTTTCCTGGTGGGAATTCGGTCTGAAGGACAAATCCCAACCCCTCTTCCGCCAGGGGGGAAGCCTGCGAGGACCAGGAATGTGGAGACAGGCCTTAAAACTTGGAATTCCGAGTGGGAAAGCTGTCTGGATCTCTCTGCCAGTAGCCTACTCCTCACATTTGGGGTGTGGTTCCCAAGGATTCCACGTCTTGGGATGGCCCGGAGAATTCCAGAGGTCCCTTTCTGCCCAGAATCCCACTTTTCCTTCCCAAAAACCTCGGGATGTTCCCTCAGTCAACACGGAGCTGCCGAGGCCGCTTCCCGCTGCCCTCCCAGCTCCCCTCAGGAATATTCCCACTGTTTTAACGGGAATATCAGCGGGGTGGGTGAGATGATGGTGGGAAGAAGCCTGCGAGGGCCAGGAATGTGGAGACAGGCCTTAAAACTGGGAATTCCAGGTGGGAAAGGTGTCTGGATCTCCCTCCTAGAGGCCTATTCCTCACAGTTCTCGGCTCTTCCCAAGGATTCCGGGTGGGATGTGGGAGAAGGAGGCCAAGGGGAGGATGATTCCTGCTAAAGGGTGGGTGTTTCCTGGTGGGAATTCAGCCTGCAGGATAAATCCCAACCCCTCTTCCCCTATCCCTGCACGTCTTGGGATGGCTCAGAGAATTCCAGAGGTCCCTTTCTGCCCAGAATCCCACCTTTCCTTCCCAAAAACCTCGGGATGTTCCCTCAGCCAGCACAGGGAGCTGCCCGAGGGGCCCTCCCAGCCCTCCCTCAGGAGATTCCGGGATTATTCCCGCTGTTTTAACGGGAATATCAGTGGGGTGGGTGACATGACAGATCTTACTCTTTCCCCTTTGGTTCCCGGGAATCCTTTGAGACCCTGGAAAAGAATGGGAAAAGTGGGTGAGAAGATCAATCCTGGAAGGGGGAGAAGGTGAGGGAAGAGGAGATTCCCCCCAAAGGTTTCCAAGGATGGAATTCTGGGCTCCACCAGGGAAGAATTGCTGGGGGAGTTTCTCCTCCGCTTTCCTTCCACCTGGGAGCCATTTGGGAAGTGAATCCCACCAGTGCCAAAAGGAAAATTGAGGTTTAAAGCTTCTGTTTCCCACCAGGTCTTGGGTGGTTTTATTTGTATTTTATTTTAATTAATTTTATTTATTTATTTAATTTTAATTTATAATATTTATATTTA
>NW_020887621.1:2932-3819 GCF_003945725.1 Corapipo altera
ATTTATATTTTTATTTTATTTATTTTTATTTTCTTTGCCTTCATTTTCTTTTTTATTTTCTTTTTATTTCATTTTTAGTTCTTTTTTCTTTTTCTTTTTTCTTTTTTGTTTCCCTTTTTCTTTCCTTTCTACTTAATTTTTATTTCTTTTATTTTATTTATTTATATTTTTATTTTCTTTTTTCTTTTTTTATTATTTTTGTTTTCTTTGTTTATTTTATTTTGATTTTATTTTAAAATTCTTATTTTTACTTTTTTTATAAATAAGAGAAAATTTAGTTTGAAGTTTCCTGCCCAGCACCAGCTCTCGGCACAGCTCTGGAATCTCTTGCACATGGATAAAATTTTTTCCTCAGTTTTCTTCATTTAATTTTCCTTTTTTTTCCTTTTTTTTCCTTTTTTTTTTTTTAATTTTCTATTTCCTTTTTTTCCCCTCAATTTTTTCATTGAATTTTCCTTTTTTTTCCCTTTTTTAAAATTCTTTTCTATTTCCTTTTTTTCAATTCTTTTCCACTTTTTTTCATATTTTATTTTCTAACGAAATTCCTCGACTTTATTTTTCATTTTATTTCTACTGTTATCTTTAATTTCATTTCTATTTCACATTTATCTCTTTGATTTATTTTTATTTATTATTTATATCAATAATATAAATATTATTTATTTAGACTACATATTATTAATATAAATACAATATAAATATTCTTTATTTAGATTAGATATAAGTAACATAAATATAAAATAAATATTATTTATTTAGACGATATATTATTAATATAAATACAATAAAATATAATTTATTTATTTAATATATTATTAATATAAACATAATATAAATATTATTTGTTTATATTTTATATATATATAATTAACACTCACCATCATTCC
>NW_020887622.1:0-2832 GCF_003945725.1 Corapipo altera
TCCATTGGCAGTGGGGTCTTAATCCAGGCAAAACATCATGGATTGAAAATGGGATTTAAAGTCCTCTCCTAAGGAAGGGATTTGCATCCTGGGAACCTTTTTTGGAGCTAAACTTCCCCAATATAAATCCCACAAAATTCCTGAAGCTCCAGACATCGGAAAACACGTATAAACATCCCATGGAATCGTGGAATCATGGAATACCCCGAGTTGGAATGACAATTGAGTCCAACTCCCCGATCCCAAGAATTCCCACCCTGTGCCCGAAAACATTGTCCCAGTTTTTCCCCATTTCTATCCCTGCTTTGTAGGATCTCTGACTCATTTAAACAATTCCCTGGAAAACCCTGGAAAACCTTTTTTCCCCCATCCCCATCCCAAAAATTCCCCCTCTGGAATGTCCTTACTCTTTCTCCTTTGGGTCCCGGAAGTCCCCGATCGCCCTAAAAACGGGAAAGGGGAAAAAAAAAAGGCAGTGAGTTTTTCCCAGGCCACTGATTCCCACTAAAATCTATCCCAGCTGGAATTCAGCTCCTCTGGGCCCTCTGGAAAATTATTAATTCCCAAAAAAAAGCTTCATGTGGAGCCAAAATTTCTTGGATTGGCAACAAACGAAGACCGGGAGGCCTGAGGGGCTTTGAACTCAAGAATTCCATGATGTGGATCCGCCGCTGGAATTCGGCCTTCCCACGGGATGCAGGATCTCCAGGATGGAGGGATGTGCCTATCCCACATCTGGGATGGGATAGAATCCTGGATCAGAAAGGTTTTCCCAAATTCCCACTCAAATCTGGCATCAGCTGTTCCCAGAAGATTTGTTCGGAATATCGTGGAATACGAGGATGAGGGGGGAACGCATTCCCGGTGGGAATAAGTGCTCTGGGTGGTGTGGGAAGAGCAGAAGGGGGAAGCCTGCGAGGGCCAGGAATGTGGAAACAGGCTTTAAACTGGGAATTCCAAGTGGGAAAAGTGTCTGGATCTCTCTCCCAGCAGTCTATTCCTCACAGTTCTCAGCTCTTCCCAAGGATTCCGGGTGGGATGTGGGAGAAGGAGGCCAAGGGGAGGATGATTCCAGCTAAAGGGTGGGTGTTTCCTGGTGGGAATTCAGCCTGAAGTACAAATTCCAACCCCTCTTCCCCCCAGGGGGAAGCCTGCGAGGACCAGGAATGTGGAGACAGGCCTTAAAACTGGGAATTCCGAGTGGGAAAGCTGTCTGGATCTCTCTGCCAGTAGCCTACTCCTCACATTTGGGGTGTGGTTCCCAAGGATTCCACGTCTTGGGATGGTCTAGAGAATTCCAGAGGTCCCTTTCTGCCCAGAATCCCACTTTTCCTTCCCAAAAACCTCGGGATGTTCCCTCAGTCAACACGTCGCTGCTGAGGCCACTTCCCGCTGCCCTCCCAGCTCCCCTCAGGAATATTCCCACTGTTTTAATGGGAATATCAGCGGGGTGGGTGAGATGATGGTGGGAAGAAGCCTGCGAGGGCCAGGAATGTGGAGACAGGCCTTAAAACTGGGAATTCCAGGTGGGAAAGGTGTCTGGATCTCTCTGCCAGTGGCCTATCCCTCACAGTTCTTGGCTCTTCCCAAAGATTCCGGGTGGGATGTGGGAGAAGGAGGCCAAGGGGAGGATGATTCCAGCTAAAGGGTGTGTGTTTCCTGGTGGGAATTCGGTCTGAAGGACAAATCCCAACCCCTCTTCCGCCAGGGGGGAAGCCTGCGAGGACCAGGAATGTGGAGACAGGCCTTAAAACTTGGAATTCCGAGTGGGAAAGCTGTCTGGATCTCTCTGCCAGTAGCCTACTCCTCACATTTGGGGTGTGGTTCCCAAGGATTCCACGTCTTGGGATGGCCCGGAGAATTCCAGAGGTCCCTTTCTGCCCAGAATCCCACTTTTCCTTCCCAAAAACCTCGGGATGTTCCCTCAGTCAACACGGAGCTGCCGAGGCCGCTTCCCGCTGCCCTCCCAGCTCCCCTCAGGAATATTCCCACTGTTTTAACGGGAATATCAGCGGGGTGGGTGAGATGATGGTGGGAAGAAGCCTGCGAGGGCCAGGAATGTGGAGACAGGCCTTAAAACTGGGAATTCCAGGTGGGAAAGGTGTCTGGATCTCCCTCCTAGAGGCCTATTCCTCACAGTTCTCGGCTCTTCCCAAGGATTCCGGGTGGGATGTGGGAGAAGGAGGCCAAGGGGAGGATGATTCCTGCTAAAGGGTGGGTGTTTCCTGGTGGGAATTCAGCCTGCAGGATAAATCCCAACCCCTCTTCCCCTATCCCTGCACGTCTTGGGATGGCTCAGAGAATCCCAGAGGTCCCTTTCTGCCCAGAATCCCACCTTTCCTTCCCAAAAACCTCGGGATGTTCCCTCAGCCAGCACAGGGAGTTGCCCGAGGTGCCCTCCCAGCCCTCCCTCAGGAGATTCCGGGATTATTCCCGCTGTTTTAACGGGAATATCAGTGGGGTGGGTGACATGACAGATCTTACTCTTTCCCCTTTGGTTCCCGGGAATCCTTTGAGACCCTGGAAAAGAATGGGAAAAGTGGGTGAGAAGATCAATCCTGGAAGGGGGAAAAGGTGAGGGAAGAGGAGATTCCCCCCAAAGGTTTCCAAGGATGGAATTCTGGGCTCCACCAGGGAAGAATTGCTGGGGGAGTTTCTCCTCCGCTTTCCTTCCACCTGGGAGCCATTTGGGAAGTGAATCCCACCAGTGCCAAAAGGAAAATTGAGGTTTAAAGCTTCTGTTTCCCACCAGGTCTTGGGTGGTTTTATTTGTATTTTATTTTAATTAATTTTATTTATTTATTTAATTTTAATTTATAATATTTATATTTA
>NW_020887622.1:2932-3819 GCF_003945725.1 Corapipo altera
ATTTATATTTTTATTTTATTTATTTTTATTTTCTTTGCCTTCATTTTCTTTTTTATTTTCTTTTTATTTCATTTTTAGTTCTTTTTTCTTTTTCTTTTTTCTTTTTTGTTTCCCTTTTTCTTTCCTTTCTACTTAATTTTTATTTCTTTTATTTTATTTATTTATATTTTTATTTTCTTTTTTCTTTTTTTATTATTTTTGTTTTCTTTGTTTATTTTATTTTGATTTTATTTTAAAATTCTTATTTTTACTTTTTTTATAAATAAGAGAAAATTTAGTTTGAAGTTTCCTGCCCAGCACCAGCTCTCGGCACAGCTCTGGAATCTCTTGCACATGGATAAAATTTTTTCCTCAGTTTTCTTCATTTAATTTTCCTTTTTTTTCCTTTTTTTTCCTTTTTTTTTTTTTAATTTTCTATTTCCTTTTTTTCCCCTCAATTTTTTCATTGAATTTTCCTTTTTTTTCCCTTTTTTAAAATTCTTTTCTATTTCCTTTTTTTCAATTCTTTTCCACTTTTTTTCATATTTTATTTTCTAACGAAATTCCTCGACTTTATTTTTCATTTTATTTCTACTGTTATCTTTAATTTCATTTCTATTTCACATTTATCTCTTTGATTTATTTTTATTTATTATTTATATCAATAATATAAATATTATTTATTTAGACTACATATTATTAATATAAATACAATATAAATATTCTTTATTTAGATTAGATATAAGTAACATAAATATAAAATAAATATTATTTATTTAGACTATATATTATTAATATAAATACAATAAAATATAATTTATTTATTTAATATATTATTAATATAAACATAATATAAATATTATTTGTTTATATTTTATATATATATAATTAACACTCACCATCATTCC
>NW_020887623.1:0-3819 GCF_003945725.1 Corapipo altera
ATATCGCACCAGGACAAACAAGAGTCTCTGCTATTAGGAGCCAGCGTACCCCAGCTAAGGAGAGAGAGCACACTCCACGTGGCAATCTATGGTTTTACCTCCGTGAGCATGGAGAAGATATGAGGAAGTGGGATGGGAAACCCACCTCTTCCTTAGCAGCCCGGGTACGTGAACTGAAAAGAGGGACAAGTGCCACAAGGAACTCTTCAAGGGTAAATGCTGCTCCAGTCTCTCGTGGGCAAGACTCCAGACGGTACAGGAATGATGATACGTCTGATCCTCTTGAAGGGACCTCCAGGTCATATTTACAAGAAGAGCACAATGAGTACCATGACCAGGACTAGGGGTGCCCTGCCTCTAGCCAGGTAGAGGAGAGGGACAATCGAGTCTATTGGACAGTGTGGATTCGGTGGCCTGGCACATCAGAGCCACAAAGATATAAGGCCTTAGTGGACACCGGCGCACAATGTACTTTAATACCGTCAAGACATGTAGGGGCAGAATCCATCTCCATTTCTGGGGTAACAGGGGGATCCCAACAGCTGACTGTATTGGAAGCTGAAGTGAGCCTGACTGGGAAGGAATGGCACAGACACCCCATCGTGACTGGCCCAGAGGCCCCGTGCATCCTTGGCATAGATTACCTGAGGAGTGGGTATTTCAAAGACCCAAAAGGACTTCGTTGGGCTTTTGGCATAGCTACTGTGGAGACAGAGGAAATTAAACAGTTGAACACCTTGCCTGGTCTCTCAGAGGACCCCTCTGCTGTGGGACTGCTGAAGGTTGAAGAACAATTGGTACCGATAGCCACAGCAACAGTGCACCGTCGGCAATACCGCACCGACCGAGACTCTGTGACCCCTATACATAAGATGATCCGTGACCTGGAGACCCAGGGGGTGGTCAGCAAGACTCGCTCACCCTTTAATAGCCCTATATGGCCAGTGCGTAAGTCCAGCGGAGAGTGGAGGTTGACGGTGGATTACCGTGGACTCAATGAAGTCACACCACCCCTGAGTGCTGCTGTACCGGACATGCTGGAGCTCCAGTACGAGCTGGAGTCCAAGGCAGCCAAGTGGTACGCCACCATTGACATTGCAAATGCCTTTTTCTCCATTCCTTTGGCAGCGGAGTGCAGGCCACAATTTGCTTTCACCTGGAGAGGTGTGCAGTACACCTGGAATCGACTGCCTCAGGGGTGGAAACACAGTCCCAGCATTTGCCATGGACTGATCCAGACTGCACTGGAAAAGGGTGAGGCTCCAGAACATCTACAGTACATTGACGACATCATTGTATGGGGGAACACAGCAGGGGAAGTCTTCGAGAAAGGAGAGAAGATAATCCAGGTTCTCTTAAGAGCTGGTTTTGCCATTAAACGGAGTAAGGTCAAGGGACCTGCTCAGGAAATTCAGTTCCTAGGAGTGAAGTGGCAAGATGGACGCCGCCTAATTCCAATGGAGGTGATTAACAAAATAGCAGCCATGTCCCCACCAACCAGTAAGAAGGAAACACAGGCTTTCCTAGGCGCCGTGGGCTTTTGGAGGATGCATATCCCCGAGTACAGCCAGATTGTAAGCCCTCTCTACCTTGTGACACGGAAGAAAAATGATTTCCAGTGGGGCCCGGAACAACAACAAGCCTTTGAACAAATTAAACAGGAGATTGCCCATGCGGTAGCCCTTGGGCCAGTAAGGACAGGACAGGACGTGAAGAACGTGCTCTACACTGCAGCCGGGAAGAATGGCCTTTCTTGGAGCCTCTGGCAGAAGGTGCCTGGGGAGACCCGAGGACGACCACTGGGATTCTGGAGTCGGGGATACAAAGGATCTGAAGCCAGCTATACACCAACTGAGAAAGAGATCCTGGCTGCTTATGAAGGAGTTCGAGCTGCCTCAGAAGTGATCGGCACCGAAGCGCAGCTCCTCCTGGCACCCCGACTACCAGTGCTAGGTTGGATGTTCAAGGCAAGAGTTCCTTCTACACATCACGCCACTGATGCCACATGGAGTAAGTGGATCGCTCTGATCACACAGCGAACCCGGATAGGGAACCCTAATCGCCCTGGGATCCTGGAAATTATCACCAATTGGCCCGAAGGTGAGAGTTTTGGACTATCCTCTGAAGAAGAAGAGGAGCAGGTGACACGGGCTGAGGAGGCCCCACCATATGACAAGCTACCAGCAGATGAAAGGCGATATGCGCTCTTCACGGATGGCTCCTGTCGCATTGTAGGGACAAACCGAAAATGGAAGGCAGCCGTATGGAGTCCCACACGGCGAGTTGCAGAAGCGACTGAAGGACAAGGTGGGTCAAGTCAGTTTGCAGAGCTTAAAGCCGTTCAGTTGGCTTTGGATATAGCTGAACGAGAGAGATGGCCAAGACTCTATCTGTACACTGACTCATGGATGGTGGCCAATGCTCTGTGGGGATGGCTGGAGCGATGGAAAAAGGCCAACTGGCAGCGCCAAGGGAAACCCATCTGGGCGGCAGAGCTGTGGCAGGACATCGCTGGCCGGGTAGAGAAGCTGAGTGTGAAAGTCGGTCATGTAGATGCTCATGTATGCAAGAATCGGGCTAATGAGGAGCATCGTAACAACGAGCAGGCGGACCGAGCTGCCAGGATTAAAGTCTCTCAGGTAGATCTGGACTGGCAGCACAAAGGAGAATTATTTCTGGCTCGATGGGCCCATGACGCCTCCGGTCACCAGGGGAGAGATGCAACATACAAATGGGCTCGTGACCGAGGGGTGGACTTAACCAAGGACATTGTCTCACAGGTCATCCATGACTGTGAGACATGTGCTGCCATCAAGCAGGCCAAGTGGGTGAAGCCTCTATGGTATGGTGGACGGTGGTCGAAGTACAGGTATGGGGAAGCCTGGCAAGTTGACTACATCACGCTCCCCAGAACCCGCCAAGGCAAGTGCTTCGTACTGACCATGGTAGAAGGAAGTACTGGATGGTTGGAGACATATCCCGTGCCTCATGCCACTGCCCGGAATACCATCCTGGGCCTCGAAAAACAAGTCCTGTGGCGACACGGCACCCCGGAGAGAATTGAGTCTGATAATGGGACCCATTTCAAGAATGGCCTCGTAGACACCTGGGCCAAAGAGCACGGCATTGAGTGGGTGTATCATATCCCCTACCATGCACCAGCGGCTGGAAAAGTTGAGCGGTGCAACGGACTGCTGAAAACCACCCTGAAGGCACTGTGTGGGAAAACTTTCAAACACTGGGAGCTGCATTTAGCAAAGGCCACCTGGTTGGTCAACACCCGAGGCTCCATCAATCGAGCTGGCCCTGCCCAATCAGAACCTTTGCATACTGTAGATGGAGATAAAGTCCCCGTGGTGCATATGAGAGGTATGTTAGGGAAGACTGTTTGGATTAGTCCCACCTCAAGCAAAGGCAAACCCATCCGAGGGATTGTTTTTGCTCAAGGACCTGGTTCCACCTGGTGGGTAATGCAAAAAGATGGGGAGACACGTTGTGTACCACAAGGGGACCTAATTTTGAGTGAGAATGGTCTGTAATGTTTCATTGTATATATGTATATATATAAGTGTATATAGTTTTAAGGAGACATAGTTTCTAAGGGGGTTAATTTGGGCATGACATGGATGGCATAGAATAAGGGGTGGATAATGTCCTAGTTAGAACAACTGGGACCGATTCATCATTGGATGGGTGTAGCCCAAAACTGTGTATTCTATAGCCCTCCATGCCATTTCACAGAAACTGTTGTCAGTAGAGGCCTGCGAGGTGTCCCACCCCCCCCCCATGCTCCTGTCCTCATGCCCTTTTGTGGAAATT
>NW_020887624.1:0-3819 GCF_003945725.1 Corapipo altera
ATATCGCACCAGGACAAACAAGAGTCTCTGCTATTAGGAGCCAGCGTACCCCAGCTAAGGAGAGAGAGCACACTCCACGTGGCAATCTATGGTTTTACCTCCGTGAGCATGGAGAAGATATGAGGAAGTGGGATGGGAAACCCACCTCTTCCTTAGCAGCCCGGGTACGTGAACTGAAAAGAGGAACAAGTGTCACAAGGAACTCTTCAAGGGTAAATGCTGCTCCAGTCTCTCGTGGGCAAGACTCCAGACGGTACAGGAATGATGATACGTCTGATCCTCTTGAAGGGACCTCCAGGTCATATTTACAAGAAGAGCACAATGAGTACCATGACCAGGACTAGGGGTGCCCTGCCTCTAGCCAGGTAGAGGAGAGGGACAATCGAGTCTATTGGACAGTGTGGATTCGGTGGCCTGGCACATCAGAGCCACAAAGATATAAGGCCTTAGTGGACACCGGCGCACAATGTACTTTAATACCGTCAAGACATGTAGGGGCAGAATCCATCTCCATTTCTGGGGTAACAGGGGGATCCCAACAGCTGACTGTATTGGAAGCTGAAGTGAGCCTGACTGGGAAGGAATGGCACAGACACCCCATCGTGACTGGCCCAGAGGCCCCGTGCATCCTTGGCATAGATTACCTGAGGAGTGGGTATTTCAAAGACCCAAAAGGACTTCGTTGGGCTTTTGGCATAGCTACTGTGGAGACAGAGGAAATTAAACAGTTGAACACCTTGCCTGGTCTCTCAGAGGACCCCTCTGCTGTGGGACTGCTGAAGGTTGAAGAACAATTGGTACCGATAGCCACAGCAACAGTGCACCGTCGGCAATACCGCACCGACCGAGACTCTGTGACCCCTATACATAAGATGATCCGTGACCTGGAGACCCAGGGGGTGGTCAGCAAGACTCGCTCACCCTTTAATAGCCCTATATGGCCAGTGCGTAAGTCCAGCGGAGAGTGGAGGTTGACGGTGGATTACCGTGGACTCAATGAAGTCACACCACCCCTGAGTGCTGCTGTACCGGACATGCTGGAGCTCCAGTACGAGCTGGAGTCCAAGGCAGCCAAGTGGTACGCCACCATTGACATTGCAAATGCCTTTTTCTCCATTCCTTTGGCAGCGGAGTGCAGGCCACAATTTGCTTTCACCTGGAGAGGTGTGCAGTACACCTGGAATCGACTGCCTCAGGGGTGGAAACACAGTCCCAGCATTTGCCATGGACTGATCCAGACTGCACTGGAAAAGGGTGAGGCTCCAGAACATCTACAGTACATTGACGACATCATTGTATGGGGGAACACAGCAGGGGAAGTCTTCGAGAAAGGAGAGAAGATAATCCAGGTTCTCTTAAGAGCTGGTTTTGCCATTAAACGGAGTAAGGTCAAGGGACCTGCTCAGGAAATTCAGTTCCTAGGAGTGAAGTGGCAAGATGGACGCCGCCTAATTCCAATGGAGGTGATTAACAAAATAGCAGCCATGTCCCCACCAACCAGTAAGAAGGAAACACAGGCTTTCCTAGGCGCCGTGGGCTTTTGGAGGATGCATATCCCCGAGTACAGCCAGATTGTAAGCCCTCTCTACCTTGTGACACGGAAGAAAAATGATTTCCAGTGGGGCCCGGAACAACAACAAGCCTTTGAACAAATTAAACAGGAGATTGCCCATGCGGTAGCCCTTGGGCCAGTAAGGACAGGACAGGACGTGAAGAACGTGCTCTACACTGCAGCCGGGAAGAATGGCCTTTCTTGGAGCCTCTGGCAGAAGGTGCCTGGGGAGACCCGAGGACGACCACTGGGATTCTGGAGTCGGGGATACAAAGGATCTGAAGCCAGCTATACACCAACTGAGAAAGAGATCCTGGCTGCTTATGAAGGAGTTCGAGCTGCCTCAGAAGTGATCGGCACCGAAGCGCAGCTCCTCCTGGCACCCCGACTACCAGTGCTAGGTTGGATGTTCAAGGCAAGAGTTCCTTCTACACATCACGCCACTGATGCCACATGGAGTAAGTGGATCGCTCTGATCACACAGCGAACCCGGATAGGGAACCCTAATCGCCCTGGGATCCTGGAAATTATCACCAATTGGCCCGAAGGTGAGAGTTTTGGACTATCCTCTGAAGAAGAAGAGGAGCAGGTGACACGGGCTGAGGAGGCCCCACCATATGACAAGCTACCAGCAGATGAAAGGCGATATGCGCTCTTCACGGATGGCTCCTGTCGCATTGTAGGGACAAACCGAAAATGGAAGGCAGCCGTATGGAGTCCCACACGGCGAGTTGCAGAAGCGACTGAAGGACAAGGTGGGTCAAGTCAGTTTGCAGAGCTTAAAGCCGTTCAGTTGGCTTTGGATATAGCTGAACGAGAGAGATGGCCAAGACTCTATCTGTACACTGACTCATGGATGGTGGCCAATGCTCTGTGGGGATGGCTGGAGCGATGGAAAAAGGCCAACTGGCAGCGCCAAGGGAAACCCATCTGGGCGGCAGAGCTGTGGCAGGACATCGCTGGCCGGGTAGAGAAGCTGAGTGTGAAAGTCGGTCATGTAGATGCTCATGTATGCAAGAATCGGGCTAATGAGGAGCATCGTAACAACGAGCAGGCGGACCGAGCTGCCAGGATTAAAGTCTCTCAGGTAGATCTGGACTGGCAGCACAAAGGAGAATTATTTCTGGCTCGATGGGCCCATGACGCCTCCGGTCACCAGGGGAGAGATGCAACATACAAATGGGCTCGTGACCGAGGGGTGGACTTAACCAAGGACATTGTCTCACAGGTCATCCATGACTGTGAGACATGTGCTGCCATCAAGCAGGCCAAGTGGGTGAAGCCTCTATGGTATGGTGGACGGTGGTCGAAGTACAGGTATGGGGAAGCCTGGCAAGTTGACTACATCACGCTCCCCAGAACCCGCCAAGGCAAGTGCTTCGTACTGACCATGGTAGAAGGAAGTACTGGATGGTTGGAGACATATCCCGTGCCTCATGCCACTGCCCGGAATACCATCCTGGGCCTCGAAAAACAAGTCCTGTGGCGACACGGCACCCCGGAGAGAATTGAGTCTGATAATGGGACCCATTTCAAGAATGGCCTCGTAGACACCTGGGCCAAAGAGCACGGCATTGAGTGGGTGTATCATATCCCCTACCATGCACCAGCGGCTGGAAAAGTTGAGCGGTGCAACGGACTGCTGAAAACCACCCTGAAGGCACTGTGTGGGAAAACTTTCAAACACTGGGAGCTGCATTTAGCAAAGGCCACCTGGTTGGTCAACACCCGAGGCTCCATCAATCGAGCTGGCCCTGCCCAATCAGAACCTTTGCATACTGTAGATGGAGATAAAGTCCCCGTGGTGCATATGAGAGGTATGTTAGGGAAGACTGTTTGGATTAGTCCCACCTCAAGCAAAGGCAAACCCATCCGAGGGATTGTTTTTGCTCAAGGACCTGGTTCCACCTGGTGGGTAATGCAAAAAGATGGGGAGACACGTTGTGTACCACAAGGGGACCTAATTTTGAGTGAGAATGGTCTGTAATGTTTCATTGTATATATGTATATATATAAGTGTATATAGTTTTAAGGAGACATAGTTTCTAAGGGGGTTAATTTGGGCATGACATGGATGGCATAGAATAAGGGGTGGATAATGTCCTAGTTAGAACAACTGGGACCGATTCATCATTGGATGGGTGTAGCCCAAAACTGTGTATTCTATAGCCCTCCATGCCATTTCACAGAAACTGTTGTCAGTAGAGGCCTGCGAGGTGTCCCACCCCCCCCCCATGCTCCTGTCCTCATGCCCTTTTGTGGAAATT
>NW_020887625.1:0-3819 GCF_003945725.1 Corapipo altera
AATTTCCACAAAAGGGCATGAGGACAGGAGCATGGGGGGGGGGTGGGACACCTCGCAGGCCTCTACTGACAACAGTTTCTGTGAAATGGCATGGAGGGCTATAGAATACACAGTTTTGGGCTACACCCATCCAATGATGAATCGGTCCCAGTTGTTCTAACTAGGACATTATCCACCCCTTATTCTATGCCATCCATGTCATGCCCAAATTAACCCCCTTAGAAACTATGTCTCCTTAAAACTATATACACTTATATATATACATATATACAATGAAACATTACAGACCATTCTCACTCAAAATTAGGTCCCCTTGTGGTACACAACGTGTCTCCCCATCTTTTTGCATTACCCACCAGGTGGAACCAGGTCCTTGAGCAAAAACAATCCCTCGGATGGGTTTGCCTTTGCTTGAGGTGGGACTAATCCAAACAGTCTTCCCTAACATACCTCTCATATGCACCACGGGGACTTTATCTCCATCTACAGTATGCAAAGGTTCTGATTGGGCAGGGCCAGCTCGATTGATGGAGCCTCGGGTGTTGACCAACCAGGTGGCCTTTGCTAAATGCAGCTCCCAGTGTTTGAAAGTTTTCCCACACAGTGCCTTCAGGGTGGTTTTCAGCAGTCCGTTGCACCGCTCAACTTTTCCAGCCGCTGGTGCATGGTAGGGGATATGATACACCCACTCAATGCCGTGCTCTTTGGCCCAGGTGTCTACGAGGCCATTCTTGAAATGGGTCCCATTATCAGACTCAATTCTCTCCGGGGTGCCGTGTCGCCACAGGACTTGTTTTTCGAGGCCCAGGATGGTATTCCGGGCAGTGGCATGAGGCACGGGATATGTCTCCAACCATCCAGTACTTCCTTCTACCATGGTCAGTACGAAGCACTTGCCTTGGCGGGTTCTGGGGAGCGTGATGTAGTCAACTTGCCAGGCTTCCCCATACCTGTACTTCGACCACCGTCCACCATACCATAGAGGCTTCACCCACTTGGCCTGCTTGATGGCAGCACATGTCTCACAGTCATGGATGACCTGTGAGACAATGTCCTTGGTTAAGTCCACCCCTCGGTCACGAGCCCATTTGTATGTTGCATCTCTCCCCTGGTGACCGGAGGCGTCATGGGCCCATCGAGCCAGAAATAATTCTCCTTTGTGCTGCCAGTCCAGATCTACCTGAGAGACTTTAATCCTGGCAGCTCGGTCCGCCTGCTCGTTGTTACGATGCTCCTCATTAGCCCGATTCTTGCATACATGAGCATCTACATGACCGACTTTCACACTCAGCTTCTCTACCCGGCCAGCGATGTCCTGCCACAGCTCTGCCGCCCAGATGGGTTTCCCTTGGCGCTGCCAGTTGGCCTTTTTCCATCGCTCCAGCCATCCCCACAGAGCATTGGCCACCATCCATGAGTCAGTGTACAGATAGAGTCTTGGCCATCTCTCTCGTTCAGCTATATCCAAAGCCAACTGAACGGCTTTAAGCTCTGCAAACTGACTTGACCCACCTTGTCCTTCAGTCGCTTCTGCAACTCGCCGTGTGGGACTCCATACGGCTGCCTTCCATTTTCGGTTTGTCCCTACAATGCGACAGGAGCCATCCGTGAAGAGCGCATATCGCCTTTCATCTGCTGGTAGCTTGTCATATGGTGGGGCCTCCTCAGCCCGTGTCACCTGCTCCTCTTCTTCTTCAGAGGATAGTCCAAAACTCTCACCTTCGGGCCAATTGGTGATAATTTCCAGGATCCCAGGGCGATTAGGGTTCCCTATCCGGGTTCGCTGTGTGATCAGAGCGATCCACTTACTCCATGTGGCATCAGTGGCGTGATGTGTAGAAGGAACTCTTGCCTTGAACATCCAACCTAGCACTGGTAGTCGGGGTGCCAGGAGGAGCTGCGCTTCGGTGCCGATCACTTCTGAGGCAGCTCGAACTCCTTCATAAGCAGCCAGGATCTCTTTCTCAGTTGGTGTATAGCTGGCTTCAGATCCTTTGTATCCCCGACTCCAGAATCCCAGTGGTCGTCCTCGGGTCTCCCCAGGCACCTTCTGCCAGAGGCTCCAAGAAAGGCCATTCTTCCCGGCTGCAGTGTAGAGCACGTTCTTCACGTCCTGTCCTGTCCTTACTGGCCCAAGGGCTACCGCATGGGCAATCTCCTGTTTAATTTGTTCAAAGGCTTGTTGTTGTTCCGGGCCCCACTGGAAATCATTTTTCTTCCGTGTCACAAGGTAGAGAGGGCTTACAATCTGGCTGTACTCGGGGATATGCATCCTCCAAAAGCCCACGGCGCCTAGGAAAGCCTGTGTTTCCTTCTTACTGGTTGGTGGGGACATGGCTGCTATTTTGTTAATCACCTCCATTGGAATTAGGCGGCGTCCATCTTGCCACTTCACTCCTAGGAACTGAATTTCCTGAGCAGGTCCCTTGACCTTACTCCGTTTAATGGCAAAACCAGCTCTTAAGAGAACCTGGATTATCTTCTCTCCTTTCTCGAAGACTTCCCCTGCTGTGTTCCCCCATACAATGATGTCGTCAATGTACTGTAGATGTTCTGGAGCCTCACCCTTTTCCAGTGCAGTCTGGATCAGTCCATGGCAAATGCTGGGACTGTGTTTCCACCCCTGAGGCAGTCGATTCCAGGTGTACTGCACACCTCTCCAGGTGAAAGCAAATTGTGGCCTGCACTCCGCTGCCAAAGGAATGGAGAAAAAGGCATTTGCAATGTCAATGGTGGCGTACCACTTGGCTGCCTTGGACTCCAGCTCGTACTGGAGCTCCAGCATGTCCGGTACAGCAGCACTCAGGGGTGGTGTGACTTCATTGAGTCCACGGTAATCCACCGTCAACCTCCACTCTCCGCTGGACTTACGCACTGGCCATATAGGGCTATTAAAGGGTGAGCGAGTCTTGCTGACCACCCCCTGGGTCTCCAGGTCACGGATCATCTTATGTATAGGGGTCACAGAGTCTCGGTCGGTGCGGTATTGCCGACGGTGCACTGTTGCTGTGGCTATCGGTACCAATTGTTCTTCAACCTTCAGCAGTCCCACAGCAGAGGGGTCCTCTGAGAGACCAGGCAAGGTGTTCAACTGTTTAATTTCCTCTGTCTCCACAGTAGCTATGCCAAAAGCCCAACGAAGTCCTTTTGGGTCTTTGAAATACCCACTCCTCAGGTAATCTATGCCAAGGATGCACGGGGCCTCTGGGCCAGTCACGATGGGGTGTCTGTGCCATTCCTTCCCAGTCAGGCTCACTTCAGCTTCCAATACAGTCAGCTGTTGGGATCCCCCTGTTACCCCAGAAATGGAGATGGATTCTGCCCCTACATGTCTTGACGGTATTAAAGTACATTGTGCGCCGGTGTCCACTAAGGCCTTATATCTTTGTGGCTCTGATGTGCCAGGCCACCGAATCCACACTGTCCAATAGACTCGATTGTCCCTCTCCTCTACCTGGCTAGAGGCAGGGCACCCCTAGTCCTGGTCATGGTACTCATTGTGCTCTTCTTGTAAATATGACCTGGAGGTCCCTTCAAGAGGATCAGACGTATCATCATTCCTGTACCGTCTGGAGTCTTGCCCACGAGAGACTGGAGCAGCATTTACCCTTGAAGAGTTCCTTGTGACACTTGTTCCTCTTTTCAGTTCACGTACCCGGGCTGCTAAGGAAGAGGTGGGTTTCCCATCCCACTTCCTCATATCTTCTCCATGCTCACGGAGGTAAAACCATAGATTGCCACGTGGAGTGTGCTCTCTCTCCTTAGCTGGGGTACGCTGGCTCCTAATAGCAGAGACTCTTGTTTGTCCTGGTGCGATAT
>NW_020887626.1:0-3819 GCF_003945725.1 Corapipo altera
GGCTCAGCTCCACTTCTGGCCTCAAACCCATCTTGTCCCACAAACAAGTCAACGTCCTTGGACACATCAACATCCCAGCTTGGACAACACCTACAGGTCGGGGAAGGGACGGAAGCCACCGAGGAGCCTCCAAGCCCTGGGAGTCACAACTGGCACAAGGCCACTGCTGGATTTCAGATCCTCTGGACTCCTCCTTGCCCAGACAGAGCTGAACTCCCACCTTCACCCCCTCACCCACCCCCAGCGCTGCCAAGGCCACCACTGACCCATGTCCCCAGGTGCCACATCCACGTGGCTTTTAAATCCCTCCAGGAATGGGGACTCCCCTCCTGCCCTGGGCAGCCGTGCCACGGCTGGAGAGCTCTTTTGGGGAAGAAAGGGTTACCCAAAATGAGTGCCTGCCCAAAGCTGCTTTTGCTCCACGTGGGACAGAACTGTCCATCCCAGCCAGATGTTCTGCTGATGTAAAACACCCCGGCCCCCGTTTGGCTGCGGTTCCAGCGGCTCAGGATGTCTGAGGGCTCTGCCCCGTCACCGCAATTTGACCTCTGGCCTCTGGCTCGGGTGTAATTCCCGGCTGGATCGGTGCCCTCCCGAAGCGCAGGGAATGGAGCAGGATCGGTGCCCTCCCGAAGCCAGGGAATGGAGCTGGATTGGTGCCCTCCCGAAGCCAGGGAATGGAGCAGGATCGGTGCCCTCCCGAAGCCAGGGAATGGAGCAGGATCGGTGCCCTCCCAAAGCCAGGGAATGGAGCTGGGTCGGTGCCCTCCCGAAGCCAGGGAATGGAGCAGGGTCGGTGCCCTCCCAAAGCCAGGGAATGGAGCTGGGTCGGTGCCCTCCCAAAGCCAGGGAATGCCGCGGTCACGCAAAGCCCTCGCCCGCTCCCCCCCGCTCAGCTGCCCTGCGGGAGGCACCTCCCACCCCCTCCAGAACGTTCCAGCCAGTCCTGATCCCCAGGAAAGGATTTGTAAGGAGCTGGAGCATCCCAGCCTTGGGAAAAAGAAAAACTTCTGCCTGGTCATGCCAGAGGGGTCAGAGAGAGTTGGGAGACCCTTGGAGGGGGCAATTGTTGCTTCTTCTTCTCAATTCCCTGGGAGTGCCAGAGCTGGAGCAGATTAGTGTGGATGTTAAATTAACAGAGACAGCAAATAGACACTGTTTATATATATATATACATATATATATCTTTAGATCTTTATAACTTTATATATATTTTTATTTTAATATAAAATTTTATATTTATATATTCAAAGATATATATAATATGTATAATATATAAAATACGTGTATAAAAATAAGGAAAGAATATATATTAAAATATAGAATATATATCATATATATATAAAATATAGAATATATATCATATATATATAAAAGATGTAAAGGATATATAACTAAAATATAGAATATATATGATACATGTACAAAAATAAGAGGGAACAAATATAATATATATTATATATATGTATAAAAAAGAGGGGAAGGAGATATATATAAATATATATTATATGTATAAAAATAAGAGGAAAAGGATATATATAAAAATATAATATATATAATATATGTATTATATATTATATATGTAATATATATTATATATATTATATCTATGTATAAAAACAAGAAGGAAAGACTATATATATAAGGAGGAAGGTAAGAATATATATAAAATTTATAATATATATAATAGATGTCTAAAAATAAGAGGGAAAGAATATATATATAAAATATATGATATATATGTACACAAACAAGAAGAAAATTACATATATATAAAATATAATATATATGTAATATAGGTATAAAAATAAGAAGGAAAGAATATATATTACATATATGTATAAAAAAGAGGGAAAAGAGATATATCTAAATATATATTATATATGTATAAAAATAAGGGGAAGAATATATATAAAAATATATATCATATATATAAGATGTTATAGATATATGCATAAAAATAAGAGGGAAAGTATATATATAAAATATATTATATATATGTATAAAAATAAGAAGGAAAGACTATATATAAAAATATAGAATATATATAATATATAATATAGAAATAAAAAAAAGAGGGAAGAATATATATAAAATATATATTATATATATATAAAAATAAGAGGGAAAGGATAGATCTAAAATATATGATATATATGTATAAAATAAGAGAGAAAGAATATATATATAAATATATATAATATATATATTAATAAGAGGGAAACAATATATATATTATATATATTTACAAAAAAGAGGGGAAGGATATATATATATAAAAATATATATATTATATATGTATAAAAACAAGAGGGAAAGAATATATATAAAATATATATGTAATATATATAATATATACATGTATAAAAATAAGAGGGAAAGTATATGTAAAAATATGTGATATATATGTATAAAAATAAGAAGGAAAGACTATATATAAAGATATAGAATATATATAATATATGCATAAAAGTAAGAGGGAAAGAATATAATATATATTATATATGTATAAAAAAAGAGGGGAAGGAGATAAATATATAAATATATACTATATATGTATAAAAATAAGAGGGAAAGGATATATATAAAAAATATATTTTCTATATATACTTTCTCTCTTATTTTTATATATATATATATTATCTATTATATATATGTATAAAAATAAGAGGGAAAGAATATATATATAAATTTATATAATATACATATAAAAATAAGAGGGAAGGAATATATATATATTATATATATATAAAAAAGAGGGGAAGGAAATATATGTAAATATATACATTACATATGCATAAAAATAAGAGGGAAAGGATATATATAAAATACATAATATATATAAGATGTACACATAAATATAAAAGGAAAAGAATACATATAAAAATATATCTATTTTATATATGTGTAAAAATAAGAGGGCAAGAATATATATATAAATATATATACCTAATATGTATGTATAAAAATAAGAGGGAAAGTAAATATATGTAATATATATTATACATAGATATAAAAATAAGAGGGAAATTAAATATATATCTAATATATATATTATGCATATATATAAAAATAAGAGGGAAAGTAAATATATATGTGATATAAATATTATACATATATATAAAAGTAAGAGGGAAAGAATATTTGGACGGCACAGCTCCCACTGAGCAGGACTCACAGTCTAAAACCACCAGCAGAGTTCGTACCCCCAAAAAACAACACCGAAAAAAGAAATGTCTGGGAAACAAGAACAGCTTCCAGGGCCGGGCTGGGATGGCAGCAATGCCAAGGCAGCACAGGGACACCCCCTGCTCCCCTCCCTCAGCTCTGTCAGCTCTGCCAGCGCCGGGAAGAGCGGGAAATAAGGAGGAAATTTGGGATTAGGGGAGTCAGGGATGTCCCGGGAGCAGCGATTCCGCCGCTGATGGAGATCGTGTGCGCTGAGGGGTCAGAGAGAGACGAGGGCTGAGCGAGATCCCAGCGAGGGCTTGGCCGGGAATTCACCGCGGGAACAGCCTCTGCCTGTTTGTGCCACCTCCAACAGCCCCTGGGGCTCACTGAAGTCACGCCTGACAAAAGGTAGTGGCTGGAGTTCCAGATCCATCTGTCATTCCTGACAGACATCCCGATTTAAATGCTAAAAAGGTCCGGATTACACAGCATTCCTCCAACAGAGCTGCATTTCTCCCGTGCAGGAATCCTGGGATAGAATCCCGCGATGGTGTGGGTTGGAAGAGACAATTAAAGGACACCCAGTCCAACGCCCTGCCAAGGGAGCCAAAACCAGCAGGGATTTGTGGAAGTTTGCTGAGGAAAGCT
>NW_020887627.1:0-3814 GCF_003945725.1 Corapipo altera
TTTTTGGGCCACCTTGCCTTCTGATGTCACACAGATCAACCCAGGATGACAGGACACATGGAAGACTTGTGTCCACAAATTCCATGTGCAACCTGCCCAGAAAGCTCTGAATTGCTTTGCACAGCTCTGACCAAGGACTGATGATGGGCATGTGATTTTTAAGAAACAGATCAGTATCAGACTGGAAATGTGTTGATGCACACCTGTTCATTAATACTTTCCCTTAAATGGCCTGTTTTCTGTACAGCATCACTCCTGGGACTCTAGCAGGGGAAGTTTTAAGGCAGAAGATGATTGTAAATAAATTTTCAGAGGTGTTTTGGAGAGTCCCTTATTGCTGTCGGAGGTGGCTGTTGGAAAATTCATCTGGGAGGGTGACTTGCATGCTTTGTTGTAAGAGTGACTCCAGAATTCAGGAGCATTGGCAAGTGCAGTGAGATGAGTCTGAGGCTGTGGATCACATGTAACTGTTTCCTCCCTGCTGTCTTTTAGGATGAAATTTGCAGGGAGATGGTTTATGTGTATCATTCCTTAAGGAACAGGAGAGACACTCACATGATGGGGACAGATGACACTGCCAGTGAGGATGGCACGGCCCAGGTTTGTTCCTGCAGACCCAGCAAAAATTATCTTTCCATGGTGGGTTTTGCTGCATGAGATGAGCTTGCCCAAAATGGCAGCAGGGCCTGGGTTCTGCCGTGATCCTCAGCACCCAGAGCCTTTCTGCCCAGCCCTGCAGTGCCCAGATGAGCTGAGGCTGCAGCACAGAGGCAGTTTAACAGTGGAACTGAGTAATGTGATCTCATGCTTAATTAAACACTTGAGATGTTCACAGGATTTCTGGTGCATGCCTTATGGCCCAGTGAGCAAAGCTACTGGAGCAACTAAAACCAGCTCTTCCTGGTGTGTCCTTAGCACATCCTCTACTGAGGCTACTGGATAGGCCAGCAGATATTCCCTAGGGATCACTGCCATGCTAACCCCATGTTAGATTGTGTATCCAATGGAACACACTGCAGGGGTGTTCATTTTAGGGTAGGGTGGGTCAGCACTGTGAGTAAAGACCTACTGTAACAGTTCGTTTGGATACATGTTCGGAATAAAGACAAGTGCCAGAAATATTCAAACACACAAACTATCTTTTATTACAGTGAGAATAATAAAAATAGTAATAAACTTAGCAAGAGGAATCAAAAACTAAAAAAAAAAAATAAGGATACAAAATAACTACCTTATCGGGTGACATTAAAACAAATACTACGAACAGCATTTAATACAGTATTAACTAGTGAAAAGAAAAGGGGGTTAAAGGGATACCAAAAAAGGGATCTTAACACAATATTGTGGATAACTATTAACACAGTATTGCTTAGTAAAAAGGGAAATAAAAGGGAACTATTATGAACAACTTATTTATGTAACAATATTCAATAATAAAAAGGGGAATTAGAGGAACACTAAAAGGATATTAAAAAGAAAAAGTTTGTTCTCTCAGTTGCTTCCTCTCAATAAACTGTGCTCACCCACACAGACAGGCCAGGGCTGCCAGGATCTGCAGCAGCTGGTCGGTGCCCGTGCTTAGCGGGCGTCCCCACGGAGCAACAGAGTCTCCATGGTAGGATGAGGATCACTCAACTCAGCATCCCCGACACCCCATTTCATCAGCTCTACATTACACTACATAGGGCCAGTACCCAGTATAAGGTGATGCCTGAATGGCAGCCAAACCCCACCTGTTCATTACCTCATGGCAACAGTCTGTGCCTGCCCTACTGTAGGGCAAGGGGTGAGTGACCCCTTCCCACAGAATCTTCCTCCCATCATCATCTTTCTCACCCCTAAGTATGACCTCTCCCATTGTGTTTCAAGGGTAGATGTATCTATCTTGCAGTATGTAGCAAAACCAAGGAAGAACTCAGCTCTGATAATAGGGGATATCAGGCTGACTTGCTAAAAAGCACAATGGACCTTACAATTAGCCTGTGCCATGAAGTTACATTGTACCACACTCTAGCTGGTTTCACATCCTAATATGATTCCTTTCTCACGCCTCTATGCTCCATTGATCATCCAATTCAAAAGTACCCCCCTTACATGATGTCACAGGAAAGCTCAGGATGTTTCACTGGTCTCATTTTTCTCCGATATTAATGCTGTGCCAAATTCTTGCTTCCTAGGTCAGTGAAATGTTAGAAGATAGAGAATCTCACCTTGATCTTGGACAGAACACTTATAAACTTCTTTATTCTATTGAATTTATCCCTATTAGTTCTGGATGACAGGATACCCATGTGGAAAGTCCCTTTTCTGGTTTTCAGGACTTTAAATAGATGCTTTCCTGATGTCAGTATTTATTGGAGTGTTATTGATTCAACTGTGAGCGTTGAATTGAGTGTTCCTTGCACCTTTAAAAAGTGCAACCCCTTGTTTTAGAAACCAGGCATTAGATGTCAGACCACATAAAGACAGCATGTAGAGATAACCCTGATGTAAGTGATGGTTCCAGTCATCCCGTGTATGGATCAAAGATTTCCAAGGCTTTGTTCCAAGACAGGTACCACTCTCTGCCCCCAGCCCACCACAATTTTTAAGTGTGGATATGGATATTCTTTAACCCTAGTTTCTTCATTTGGATCTTTTCCTGAAAAACTGAGATCCTTTGATCTGGTATAAACAACAAATAAACTGGGAACAGTTTTTCTGAGGTTTTTCTCAAATCGCAGGCTTAGGGAAAGGGGGCCCTCAGATACTTTAGGGGAGCTGTGGAGAGCTGAGCAGGAAGGCTCAGTAAAAGAACGAAACCATCACAATGCAAAACTATGGAAAGATGAAGGAGCTTTGGGAAGCTCTTCACGTCTGCAAAGGGTTCAGTCTTTTTTAACAGCTTACAGGAGATGGTGGCTCTGAGCCTCCTCCCCTTCAAATTCAGCTTTTGGCACAGTTGTTTGCAATGCCTTAAATGTTGAAGGACATGGTGAACCCAATCTAGGAGTTCATTTTCTGCCTCTTTCGGTTGTTCCTGTGTTGTGCAGAGACCTTGCTTGTAGGAGTGCTGGTGTCTGTTCCTGGCAGCAATGACAAGGCCGAGTGCAGGAACAAGGAGGTATCTGGTACAAACCACTTGTCTGAAGGAAACAATATCTTTTAGGACTTTCCCAGTATCTGAGGCACCTGCTGTTCAGATCTGCAGCAGACTTGCTGGTAGGCTACAGTAGGACCTGTGAGCAGGATGGAGAGGAAAACACCCATGAAAAATGGAAAAAGAGAGGCCTCGTCCACTTCTCACCAATTGGGTCCCCCCTGAGGCAGGCTGGGCAGGAATGGCATGGAGTGATTTGACAGGGTTATCACTGTGTCACTGTCTGTCAGGCTGAACCTCTGGGTCTGCATTTTCCAGCCCACTGAAAGCTGAGGTGAAGCAGTTGAAGCAAATTGCAAGTCAGCCCCAGCAAGACCTGCATTTTAAAAATGTTCTTCTGACATGTTCCTTGCCAGCAGCAGTAAGTTGCTTGGCTGGGAAGAGGGATAAAAACACCTTTGGTCTGTGTAAAATTCTGGTTAGGAAACTTGCAAGTCCTCCTTGGCTTTTTATTAGAAGCAATAAAAAATGTTGAGCTGCTGTGTTGTCTGTCTCATTGTAAATGTGCAAGTTCATTTTTGAGCAGAATCAAATGGTTATGTAATTACATACTTCTCCTAATTATTCAGTAATTATATACTTCTTATACTTGCCGAGTAATCACTCTGCTATAACTAGAATTAATGTCACCACTAATTGTATAGTTACTGTATCTTAATGTTGTTATCCAGGCAA
>NW_020887628.1:0-1988 GCF_003945725.1 Corapipo altera
AATGGGGGATTTTTAGGGAAAAAGTGGGTTTGGAGGGAAAAAGGTGGATTTGTAGAGGAAAACTTGGGTTTGGAGGGGAAAAGGTGGATTTTTTAGGGGACAAATGTGGATGTGTAGGAAAAAGGTGGATTTGGGGGGGGAAGAGGGGATTTGTGAGGAAAAAAGGGGGGGTTTTCCAGGAAAAAAAGTGGATTTGTAGGGGAAAGGGGGGATTTTTAAGGAGCAAAGGTGGGTATGGAGGAAAAAAGGTGGATTTGTAGGAAAAACAGTGGATTTGGGGGGAAAACACAGGGTTTTAGGGAAAAGTGGGTTTGTGAGAAAAAAGAGGGTTTTTTGGGGGGAACGAAGGTGGATTTGTAGGAAAAGAAAAGGTGGATTTGTAGGAAAAAAAGTCTCTTGTCCCTCCAAGGAATCGATTCCCAGGTGAGGCCGCGGCAGGAGGGAGATCCGGGAGCGACTCATCCCATGGGAAGGACCATTTTCCCTCCTGGAAGTCCCAGAACCCCCAAATTCCCTCCCCCCAGTTCCCGCTCCCAGCAGGACAAAGGCACCAGGAGAACCCCGGGAATGTTCGGGGCTCTTCCCTTTGTGCTCCCGGAGAACAAAACCCCGGGAAAAGGGGATTTGCTGCCAGAGAAACTGCGGGAACGGCGGCGAGTCCCTCCCGAAAATCCCTTTTCCCATCGGTTTTTGCAGCCAAAAAACCCAAACCCGACCTCGGGAGCGTCCCCGGGGCCTCCCATTCCCGGCAGGAATGATGCTCCGGGGGAGGAAATTTGGGCTCTTTTTGCCCCTTTTCGGGAATTTGTGCCTCGCTGCACGAAAATTTGGATTCTTTTCCAGGAATTTGGGCCTCGACTCATCAAATCTTGTTAATTTTCCACCTGTTTCTGCCAATTTTGGGGTTTGGCTCAGGAAAAAATTTCGGGTCTTTTCGCCCCTTCCCGGAAATTCGTGTCCCACCCCAGGAAAATTTTGTTCCTTTTCTGCCTGTTTTTGGCAATTTCTGCCTCTAAAACCTGAACATTTGGTTCTTTTGGGCCCATTTTCAGCACCTTGGGCTGCGGGACGTCAAAATTTGTTACTTTTTCAGCCTGTTTTTCCTAAAAATTCCCCCCTTTCCGCCCTGAAATGCCCCAAACCTGCCCTGGAATTAATCAAACCTGCCCTGGAATTAATCAAACCTGCCCTAAAATGTCCCAAAATGAATCAAACCTGCCCTAAAATGTCCCAAAATGAATCAAACCTGCCCTAAAATGCCCCAAATATGCCCTGAAATGCCCCAAATCTGCCCCCCAAGGCCTCAAAGTGACCCTAAACCACCCCAATCACACTCAGCTTTCCTCAGTGCCCCCAAACCAGCCCCAAACCCCCCCCAAGCCCAGCCCAAGAACCCGGACCCTCCAAACGCTTCCAGAGGGTTTTCCCAGGGCCGGGAAACCCCCCTCCCAAAACCAGGGAAAAGTTTCCAGCCCCCGGGAAAACCCGAGAGGGAAGTTGGAGGACGAGGAATCCCCGCCGAGGCGCGGGAGGAAAAGGCAGCCGAGCCCCCGCCCGGCCAAAAAACCCCCCCAAAACCCCCCGAATCCCGGAAAAACAATTCCCAGGGGAGGCTCCTCCCGGCCCAGCCCCACCCCAGGGCCGGGAAGCGCCGGGAAGCGCCGGGTTGTGGCGCAGGAGCCGGGCCCGGGCCGGGGGCTCAGGGCAGGGACGGGCCCGGGGTCCGCTCCGGGCCGGGGGAACTCCTGGGAAACGGGCGCCTCCAAAAATCCAGGAATTCTGCTGCGCCCGTGGAAAAATAAACCTGGAAAACGCCGGGCTGGGATCCGGCCTGTCCCCGCCGGCTCTTCCCGGGATCCGCCGCCTCTTCCCGGGATAATTTGAGCCGGGAGCGGCCGGGAAGGTCCCACCGGGGGCTCAAATTAAGCGCTGGTTTAATTAAGCCGGGCCGGGGAAAGGGGGCGGGAAAGGGGGGGGGGGGGGGGGGG
>NW_020887628.1:2088-3812 GCF_003945725.1 Corapipo altera
CCCCCCCGAAATTCCCAGCTCCCAAATCTCCGGCGCTTCTCACCCGCGGCCACCTCCACCCCCCCCCCCGGGGCTGCTCCCGGGGGGATCCCGCCGGGAATGGGGCCGGGAATGGGGCCGGGAATGGGGCCGGGACTCACCGGAGCCTCCCGAGCGCGGCCGCTCCGCTCCCGTCCCGCGGCTCCGCGGGCCCCGCGCCAGGGCCCCACCCCGGGGCCGCCGCTTCCCTCTGCCCGGGGAAATCCGGGATTCGCCCGGGGAAATCCAGGATTCCCCCCCCGCCCTCGTCCCTGGTTTTTTTTTTCCCGCCGGGATCGGGCTGGGGCTTCGCGGGAAGAGGGGGAAAAAGATCCCCCGGGGGGGGGGGGGAGGGGAGGGAAACACAGCGGGGAAAATTCCCAGCGGGAAGCGGGAGGGGAAGTGGAGCCTCCCCGAGCTCCGAAATCCTCGGGAATCCCGGAGCTTCCCCTCGGTGAAATCCCGAATTTGGTTCCTCGAAATCCCGAATTTGGTTCGTTAAAATCCCAAATTTGGTTCCTTGAAATCCCAAATTTGGTTCCTTGAAATCCCGAATTTGGTTCCTTGAAATCCCAAATTTGGTGGCCGGGGGGGGGGGGGTTTAAAGAAGCAAACAAGGGCCCCCCCCCCCCCGCTGCGGGTTTGAGGGTTGGAGTCTGAATTCCCCAAATCCCCCCCAAATTGTCCCAAAATTCCCCTCAAATCCCCCCCGGGATGCAGCCCCAGCTCATCCCGCTGCTGTTTTAACCCAAACCGTTGTTTTTTCCAGGGAAAACCGAGGCTGGAGGAGGAGAATCCGAGTGGAAAACGGGGAGAAAAAGGGGCTTTTCTGCCCTCCCCCCGCAGGTGCAAAAAAAAGTGAAAATAAAACTGGGAATGGTGGAAAAAAAATCAGGGAAAACGGGTTGGGTGGTGCTGGGAAAAAAAGGCATTTGGGGTGAAAAGGGCAGGAATTGGGCAAAGAGCAGGAAAGGGAGGGGGATGGGACAGCTGGGGATGATCCAACACCACCAAGGGCTTTGTGGGGATATTTGGGGAGAAAACAGAGATTTTTGGGAAAATCCCGGCCCCACCCCAGAATTCCCAGGGGATGTTCCCTCCCCAGCCCCCAAATTTGCCCGGTTTTGCCCCAAAATCCGCCCACGTGGGATTTACAGGGTGAGAAGAGCAACACGAGGGGCTCCCAGGAGCTCCTGGAATCGGGAATTAAGCGGAAAAGCAGCGGAGGGAGAACCTGGAGCTGCTCCCAGTGGGGCCTCTCCCCCCGTCCCCTCCCTTCCCGGGGGATTTACCTTTTTTCCAGGGAAAAAAACCTTTTTCCAGCAAAAAAAAAACACCCCCTTTTTCCTCGGGAAACAACCCCAGGAGGGCCAGAAACGGAGATTTTAATTGCTCTTAATTAACTCTCGGCTTCGTCAGCGTGAATTTGAGGTGAAAAGGGAGGGAAAAGGAGCCAAGGCCGGAGCTGAGCCGGGATTTCCCCCAGGGAAGCAGCGGCAGCCGAAGGGAAGGGAATCCACAGCTGGACTCGACCCCCAATTAGCTGGGAACCCCCAATTAGCTGGGAACCCCCAAATTAACTCCGAGTCCCTTAACGAGCAACAGCACCTGGATAACGACTCCTGATTCCAGACCCGATTCCAGACCCGATTCCAGACCTTCCCACCCCCAAATCCCCTTTTCCTGGGCAAGTCCAGCAGGAGAAT
>NW_020887629.1:0-1817 GCF_003945725.1 Corapipo altera
TTTCCCAAACTTTTGGCGTGTCTGATTGTTGTTTCCCAAACTTTTGGGGCCGTTTAGTCCTTGTTTCCCAAAGTTTTGGAGCTGTTTGGTCACTGTTTCCCAAACTTTTGGGGTGTCTGGTCGTTGTTTCCCAAAGTTTTGGGGCTGTTTAGTCCTTGTTTCCAAACTTTTGGGGCTGTTTGTTCTTTGTTTCCCAAACTTTTTGGGGTGTCTGATTGTTGTTTCCCAAACTTTTGGGACTGTTTGGTCCTTGTTTCCCAAACTTTTTGGGGTGGTTTGTTTGTTGTTCCCCAAACTTTTGGAGCTGTTTGGTCGTTGTTTCCCAAACTTTTTGGGTGTCTGATTGTTGTTTCCCAGAGTTTTGGGGCTGTTTCTTTGTTGTTTCCCGAACTTTTGGAGCTGTTTAGTCCTTGTTTCCCAAACTTTTGGGGTGGTTTGTTTGTTGTTTCCCAAACTTTTTGGGTGTCTGATTGTTGTTTCCCAAACTTTTTGGGTGTCTGATTGTTGTTTCCCAAACTTTTTTGACTCTTTAGTCCTCGTTTCCCAAACTTTTGGGGCTGTTTGGTCGCTGCTTCCCGAACTTTTGGGGTGGTTGGATCCCCTCAATCCCGTCCCCGCCGTTCCCTGGAGTTTCAGTTTCCCTGCTCCGGGTTTTCCCTACTTTAGGTCGGGCTCAAGTCCTTTATTTAAGCTCAGCTTAAACTTTTTGTGACCGAAATTCCGGCGGGAAAAAGGCCCCAAGTGCTCCGGAAAACGGGAATGTTGGGGGGGGGGGGGGGGCTCCCTCGGCCATTCCCAGAAATGTTTGGATTCCTCGGGAACAGCGGCTGGAAATAAATCCCTGGATGAGGGTCAGGAATCCTCCCGTGGGGCCTCATTCCCAGACAAATTCCGCCCCCAAAAAGTGGGAAAATCCCGTTTTTCCTGCTTATTTTATCCCCCGGAGCCGGGGAGGGGGTGGCTCCGTGATCCCAAATCCCGGAATCCTGGGCTGTTGGAAGGGGAAGCTGGGATGGGCCAGAGGCTGGAAAGTTGGGATTGATCCCACCTGGATCGTTCCCATCCCGAAATTCCCGTTCCTGGGGTTGGGTTTGGTCCTTTCCGGAGCCTCCCGAGGCCCCTCGGTCCCGACTCGGGGGGATTTGGGAATCGCTTTTCCGAAGGCGGCTTCCCAGGCTGGGGATTCCAGCCAGGCCTTGGAATGTCACCCTCGGGAATGTCACCCTCGGGAATGTCACACCCGGGTTTGCAGGGAGAGGTTTCATCCTCACCCCGGGCAAATCCCGGGAATCGAGGGGAAATCCTGGGAATTGGAGTCCCTGAGGATGGGAGGAACCCAGGGATCCCTGATCCCGTTAAACAGCAGCATTCCCAATTAATGGCGACATTCCCAGACTGGGGATTCCATCCAGACCCTGGAATGTCATCCTCGGGAATGTCACACCCGGGTTTGCAGGGAGAGGTTTCATCCTCACCCCAGGTAAATCCTGGGAATCCCTGGGAACGGGGGGAATCCCAGGAATTGTGGCCCCTGATCCCGTTAAACAGCAGCATTCCCAATTAATGGCAGCATTCCCAGGCTGGGAATTCCATCCAGGCCCTGGAATGTCACCCTCGGGAATGTCACACCCGGGAATGTCACACCCGGGTTTGGAGGGAAAGGTTTCATCCTCACCCCAGGTAAATTCTGGGAATCCCTGGGAACGGGGGGAATCCCGGGAATTGCGGCCCCTGATCCCATTAAACAGCAGCATTCCCAATTAATGGCAACATTCCCAGGCTGGGGATTCCATCCAGGCCCTGGAATGTCACCCTCG
>NW_020887629.1:1827-2470 GCF_003945725.1 Corapipo altera
CATTCCCAGGCTGGGGATTCCATCCAGGCCCTGGAATGTCACCCTCGGGAATGTCACACCCGGGTTTGCAGGGAGAGGTTTCCCTTTCCGCCAGGTAAATCTCGGGAATCCCTGAGAACGGGGGGAATCCCGGGAATTGTGGCCCCTGATCCCGTTAAACAGCAGCATTCCCGATTAATGGCGACATTCCCAGACTGGGGATTCCATCCAGGCCCTGGATGGGGTTTGGGAATGTCACCCTCGGGAATGTCACACCCGGGGTTGCAGGGAGAGGTTTCATCCTCACCCCGGGCAAATCCCGGGAATCGACGGCAAATCCCGGGAATTGGAGTCCCTGAGAATGGGAGGAATCCAGGGATCCCTGATCCCATTAAACAGCAGCATTCCCAATTAATGGCAGCATTCCCAGGCTGGGAATGGGAACAGGAACAGGGAATGGGAACAGGAACATGGAACGGGAATGGGAATAGGGAATGGGAACGGGAAACAGGGAACAGGAAACAGGGAATGGGAGCATGGAACGGGAACAGGGAATGGGAACGGGGAATGGGGAATGGGAACAGGGAATGGGAACATGGAATGGGAACAGGGAACATGGAATGGGAACAGGGAACAGGGAATGGGAACAGGGAATGGGAACAGG
>NW_020887629.1:2480-3812 GCF_003945725.1 Corapipo altera
ACAGGGAATGGGAACAGGGAATGGGAACAGGGAATGGGAACAGGGAATGGGAATGGGCCATTGGATCTTGTCTGGGATCCTTGGAATGTGGCCCTGCAGGCTCGGGATTGTCCCGTGGAACCAAAATCCCCCGGGAATGTGCTGGATCCGGATACAGGATGGGAGGACAGCGGCTCCCGTTGGGAATTCTGGGATGAGGAATCCATCCCCGTCCCGCCGGAGGGGGGTCGGAATCTGCCTTTAACCGGGATTTTTCCCGCTAAAAATTCCCGGAAAGCGGAACCCGAGGGAACCGGGAGGGGTTGGGGTGTCCCTGAGCCCCAGGGATTCGGGAGCGATCCCACATCCCCATCCCAAAACCTTCGGAGCATCCCAACTTTTCCCTGGGATCGGGGGGGGGGGGGAGAAGCTACCGGGGGATCCCGGCTCGGGATCCATCCCAAATCCCGCCCCTTCCCATGGAAAACACCAGAAGAAGTTCCCTGAACCGGGATGGGGAAAGACCAGGATGAGTCCAGGCCCCGGAGGAGCCGTCCCAGCGCCGGGAAAAGGGGTCGGAATCCCCCCGGAAAAGGAATTTTTCCCTGGAGAAGGGACTCGAGTTTCCTTAAACGTCCCTTGGGAGGAGCCGCCGGCGCCGTCGGGATCCGGAGGGGTCGGAATTCCAGCCCGGGATTTTCCCGCTCCGAGTTTTCCGAGCGGCAGCACCTCCGGGAACGCCGGGGGATTTTGGGAAAGCTCCCGGAAAAGCAGCGACCCGGAGGATTTTCAGGCGTTTTTGGAGCTTCTCCAAACTCGTCCCAATTCCCGTTTCCTGACGGAAAAATGGGAAAATCCCTCGGGACGCGGCGCTTCCCGCCCGGATATCGCTCGGAACATCCCGGGAATGACGCTGGGATACCTTGGAGTGGGGCTGGAATTCACAACTGGAACTTTGGGATCAGGATCCAAACCCCAAAACTGCTCCTTCGGGGCCACCTTTCATCCCTTTTCCCGGATATTTTGGAGCTTTTCCTTTGGAATGTTTTGGGAATGGGACCGGAATTCCCAACTGGAACTTTGGGATCAGGATCCAAACCCCAAAACTGCTCATTTGGCACCGCCTTTCATCCCTTTTCCCGGATATTTTTGAGCTTTTCCTTTGGAATATTTTGGGAATGGGACCGGAATTCCCAGATGGATCTTTGGGATCAGGATCCAAACCCCAAAACTGCTCCTTTGGGGCCGCCTTTCATCCCTTTTCCCGGATATTTGGGAACTTCTCCTTTGGAATTTTCTGGGAACGGGACCAGAATTCCCAGCTGGGATTTTTGGGAACAAGATCCAAACCCC
>NW_020887630.1:0-3812 GCF_003945725.1 Corapipo altera
GCTAAAGCTGCTGGCAACGTCCTGGGGCAAGAACCTCCAAGACCTCACAACATGATTCTGCACTGAAAACAGAGCTTTAGGACATTGTATTTAAAGCTTCAAGGCATTGTTCCCTTCTTCTAGTCTCTCCTCTCCCTTTTTCTTTGCTGTTTGTGTTTCCCCAGGCCAGCCCAGGGGGACCTGTTGCCCTTTCTGCAGATGGACACCCTGCACGAGCTCCACTGCATCTTAGCGGCTGCTCCTCATGCCCTCTGCAAGCCACCTCCTTTGCTTCTTTAGATTCATTAAATTTTTTGTGCATCCAAGCCTGGCCTTCTGAGTCGTCCTTTGTTCTCTCAGAACTCTTCCTGTGGGCTCAAGGTTTAAGGTGTAGAAGCAGTAGGTGAGACTCCCTCCAATGGACTTTCCTTTGTGAAAATCAACTTCACTGAGGGGCACGACCGTTCTCTTAGAGGAGTATTTCTTCTCCCCACCATGGGCTCTGCAGGGAACAGGACCAATCTGTGCAGTTACACTGGAAGGACAATACTGCTGCTAAGCCCAGGAAGGCAAAGCCCAGCATGGATCTGAGCCTCATTATACTCTGGGCCCAGGAAATGGACCCCTGGCTTCCTCAGGATGGAGCCCTTCAGAGCACAGCAGAACTTTCCCCTACATGTGTTAGATAATCCCTCCACTCTTCTGGGTATCTCTATCTGCCACCTGAGACAGATAGACCTGCTGACTCATACCTTGGGATTTCTCATTTCTCTTAGTTGTGACAAAAGCCTTCTAGAGAAGTTAATTTCCTCGAGTCCCTCTGTGCTATTCTCTGTCTCCAGTGTATGTCTCTTTAGGTGATCAGTTCTAGGAAATAAATAGGACATCTGCCAAGCACATCCCCATTTCTCCTGGGTATGGATATGTGTGTTCACCACTGGTAACCACATGGGCACTGTACTGGTTTTAACACCAGCAGGAAATTAAACTAAATAAGCCACTCTCCCTCCTCCAAACCTTCTGATAAAGGGAGAGACAAAAAGAGGAGGCTATGGGATGAGATTACAATTTACCAAAAGCACAAAGTAATGGACTAAGACACACACAATAACAACAACTGTATTAATAGCTAAAGTATAGAAAAAGCTAAAGTGTTTTACCCACAAAAACGGTGTTCACTGTAGCGACTGGGACACCCTCGCTGGTCAGCAAGAGAATTATTTATTATTTATTTCAAGCCTTTCTTTATAGAGGAATTAGTTTCATTTCTGGTCTGTGAGCTAAGCATCTTCAACCTATCAACAAGCAATACTTGGCCCTATAAAATTGAAGTACACATATTTCTACCTATTAACAACTAATGTCCATCTTTACACCTATCAGCTTTCAACACGCTTTCTTCTTTTCTTCAATCATCTTCTTGTTCTGGGTCACATGACCTTTGGCTCCACACACGTTGTAGACACTTCCTCCCTCCTTCTGCCACATTCTCTTCAGTTCTGGCAATGTCCTCTGCTTTGGTAACCCTTTGTGTGCTTGCTCTGGTCACGATCCTCCACAGTTCACCACCAGGAATGAAAACAATATGGAAGACTGTGGGGAGGAAGAGGTTGAAAACAAAAGACTGGTGAGGAGAAAGAATATAAGTTCTTTTTAGAATTGTTTTCACTCAAAAAACAACTTTGAAGGTGGGAAATACTAAGAGTATTTTTAGTATGGGAAGTTTCACGTATTTTGCTTGGTGTGGATTGTCTTCCATCTGTTGAAAGAAATGGAACTCTCTCAAAGAACATAATAGAATGTTGTTAAAGACTTCAGAGTACTCTTTCCCATCTATCAATACATCAGTTCTCACCTGGACACTCCCTGTAGGATGTGCCCAGGTATCCCCAGACAAAGGCAAAGTCGTGACTGTTCCTGCATGCCACCCCCCATGGCCATCAGGAAACAAAGGGAATATGGCACAGGAGCTCCCTCAGCTGAAGTTTCCCACTGCCAGCCAGAAAACAATGAAAAGCAACAACAAACAAACCCCAGAAACAGGGTCGTATGAGCAGGGGTAGCACAGCCGCTTTGCTGAGCTCAGGTACGGGCAGGTGCCTGTGCCACCTCTTCTATGGCTTCACCTCCCTGCAGGTCCATCCTGTGGGTCACTGCTGCTTGTTTTCTCCCACTGCTCAACTGCCCTCCTTTCGGCTCAGTTCAGCTGGGTTTGGCAGGGCTCCTTTCCTTGGACAGCTTGGCTGGGTTGGGGTTGCCCTTGCTGCTGGTTCCTTCCCTGCCACAACCCTCCCCGCTGGCACTGTCATTTCAGCACCATGGTTGATCAAGGTTTTGCTGCTGTCCCTTTCAGCACCAACACCCACAGCCATGCTGTCATCTTTCCTTGGAACCATATCCTCAAAAATAACATGTAGGAACAAGGGACTGTGTGCTGGGGCTGATGCCAACAGTTCCTCTGCTGGAGATAGAGCGAGGCAAGATGGTGCTCTTCCAGTCCAACACCTGGGTTGTTTTCTCCCAAGACCATGACCCCAGAGATGACATGGGTGGTATAGAATGACAACCTGGTCACACCCACACAGCGCCAAACTCCTCCCCACCAAACTCCTCCCCCCTCTTGGTAACCAGGACAGGTGCACTGAAGGGTAGGGCTGTGCAGAAGGATGTGTAGTGGTGGGACAAATGGAAATGGGTTTAAACTGGAAGTCTGGATTAGATATCATGAAGAAATTCTTCTCTGTGAGGGTGGTGAAGCACTGGAGTAGGTTGCCCGGAGTTGGATGTAACACTTTCATTCCTAGAAGTGTTCAAGGCCATATTGGACAGGGCCTGGAGAAACCCAGTCTACTGGAACGTGTCTCTGACCATGGTGGGGGACTGAGACAAGATGATCTAACCCAAACCACTCTATGACTCTATGACTCTGTGACTCTATGATCTGTGGGCTGTCCATGACAGGAACCATCTTCCTTTGACTAATGCTCTTGACCACTGGTTAGGTCAAATGTTTCAATTATGAAGACATGGACAGATATCCATATATGGGAGGAATGTTTTCAATTGACAGCGAAGCCAAAAGTCTTTTGCACAAACTTAACAAAAAGTCATTTACAATTGCATAGCCTGAGTGTGGCTGACACCAGTCCCAAGCTGTGAATTACCTCAGCCCTGCATGTCTGCACAGAGGCTTTGCCTGCCTGTGCTGAGGAACTGTAGGAGGTACGTATCTCATCTGCCTGTGCTTCTGAGTACTGGGCATGGACCCCAAAGTGGGTAATGGAGGGGAGGAGAAGGAGGAGATGAGGTTGTGGGATGTCCCCAGATATTGTTTTTTCCATTCACCACTCCTACCACATTTTGAGCCATTGTCTCCCTGAAAATCATTGGCTGGGGAGTATACAGTTATGTTTTCCTCAGCTCCAAGGAAAAAGGAAAAAAAAAAATCCACTACTGGGAATCCCACCCACTGCTTCTCTATCTTTTTCCCTGATCAGACTGGAAGAGTTACCACAGGAAGAAGGATGACTCAGAGGCCCAGGCTTGAATGCACAAAAAGTTTAATGACTATAAAGAGGAAAAGGAAGTGGCTCACAGAGAGTACCAGGAACAGCCACTAAGATGCAGTGGAGCTTCTGCAGAATGTCCATTTACTGACCCTGCAGAAGGACAGGTTGCTCTGGGCTGGCCAGGGAGATATGGAGAGCAAAGGCAAGAGACGGAAGAGTAGGAAGAGGAAACATCACCATGAAGCTCTAAACACAATGTCCTGAAGCTCTATCTCCTGCCCAGCCACATATTCTGAGGTCTTGGAGGTTCTTGCCCCAGGACGT
>NW_020887631.1:0-3811 GCF_003945725.1 Corapipo altera
GAGCACAGGGAAACTGTGGATTCCCCATCCCTGGAATCGTCCAAGGTTGGACAGGGCTTGGAGCAACCTGGGATAGTGGGAGGTGTCCCTGCCCATGGCAGGGGTGGGACTGAATGGGACTTAAATTCCCTTCCCACGATGGATCCATGAGGACACCTGGAGAAGGGAAGGATCATGGGAGAGCTTGGAGCCCCTTCCAGAGCCTAAAGGGGCTCCAGGAGAGCTGGAGAGGGACTGGGGACAAGGGTTGGAGGGACAGGACACTGGGAATGGATCCCACTGCCAGAGGGCAGGGAGAGGTGGGAGATTGGGAAGGGATTCCTGGCTGAGAGGGTGGGGAGGGGCTGGGTTGGAATTCCCAGAGAAGCTGTGGCTGCCCCTGGATCCCTGGGAGTGTCCAAGGCCGGGTTGGAGCCACCTGGGATAGTGGGAGGTGTCCCTGCCACCCAAAGCATTCCGTGATATTCTCTGTTTGGAATCATGGCCTTTGTCTTCCCAAGTGGTTTTTGGGGTCCCTGGGGTCCCTCTGGGAATATTTTGAGACCTCACCTGGTCTCTCCCCGTGGAATGAGCCGGCTGGAGACTGGAAGGTGTCCATGGCTGAGATCCCGATCCTACAGGACAAGGGGGATGTCAAGGGACAGAAAGGACACTGGGGGGGGGGTCCCAGATTGGGGAGGTCCCAGTTTGGGGAATTGGGGAGGGGTGGGTTCCAAGGCAGAGCCCCCCCGTGTCCCACCCATGTGCGGAGGTCTCAGTTTTGGGTATCCGGGGTGTCCCAGTCCCTGTTCCCACTCCCATTCCCGGAATTGGGGGTTCCCAGTTTGGGAGGGGGTCCCAGATTGGGGTATTTCGGGGGCTGCAGAACCCCCACCTGTGCGCAGGGGTCTCAGTTTTGGGTATCCAGGGGAGGGGGTGTCTCAGCCCCTGTTCCCCACTCCCGGAATTGGGGGTTCCCAGGTTGGGGGGGGTCCCAGATTGGGGTATTCAGGGGGTGCAGAGCCCCCTCGTGTCCCACCTGTGCCCAGGGGTCTCAGTCCGGGGGTATCCGGGGGGTTTTGGGTCCCGTTTTCCCGATCCTGGTCAATCGTGGCCCTTCCCGCGCGTGCCTTCCAAATCCCGCGCGCGCCGGTCACGCCCCTTTGTGGGCGGAGCCAACGGGCGACATAGGCGTGGTCAGGTGAGGGGCGTGGCCAAAAGGCTCCCTGGTGATGGGGCGTGGTCATGAAACAGGGGGCGGGCCCAAAAGTTTGGGGGCGTGGCCTGAGGGAAAAGGTGCACCTGGGCGGGGCAAATAATAGGCGTGGCCATGACAAGGGGGCGTTGTCAAGACTGGGCGTGGTCAAAAGGCGGGGGCGTGACCAGTGGACGATGGGCGGGGCTTGGGGCGGGTCCCCCAGAGTCCCGGAGCGCTGGGGAGGCTTGGCGGGGTTTGAGTGATTTTGGAGGGTCCCCAAGCCTTGGGGGGGATCTGGGAGGGGCCCACGAGGCCTTGAGGGTGATCTGGGGGGCCCCCCTGGGGTCTCGGGGGGTGTGAGCGATTTCTGGGGGTGCCAAAGCCTTGTGAGGCATCCGGGGGACACCCGGGGCGGTTGGGAGAGGTGAGAGTGATTTTGGGGTGTCCGAACACTTTGGGGGGGATCTGGGGGACACCAGGGGCCCGGGAGGGGTGCGAGTGATTTTTGGGGCTCCCGAAGCTTGGGAGGGGATCCGGGTGAGTTTGGGGTCTCTAGGTCCTTAGGACTTGGGGACAGGCAGGGCTGTGTGGGGTCCCCAAGGCATTGAGGGGGTTTCCAAACTTTTGCAGGGGTCTCCATGGGGTCCCCATGGCCTTGGGGGGGCCCCCCATCACTCTTCGAACCCCTACATCTCCCAGACCTCCATAAACACCCATCACTCTTTGACACCCCCCCCCCCCCCTCCCTAAACCCCCGTAAATCCCTGTGGCTCTTTGATCCCCCAAATCCCCCGGACCCCCATAACCCCCCCCCAGATCTCCCATAAACCCCCATCACTCTGTGATCCCCCCACACCCCGAGCACCCCTAACACCCCCACCACTACTTGAACCCCCTTACCCCCTTAACCCCATAAACCTTATAAAACCTCTTCACTCTTTGACCCCCCCAGACCTTCACAAACCCCCATAAAATCCCATCACTCTGTAATCATCTCGGACCCTCATAAACCCCCCAGACCCCCCATAAACCCCCACCAGTCTTTCTCCCCCATAAACCCCCTTGGACAGCCCTGAACCCCCATCAATCTGGGGAAGATTTCCTTCCACTCTCCCATCTCTCTGGAGCCTCATCTGGACTCTCTCCAGCAGCTCCACGTCCTTGTGCTGCTGTTGCCCAGGGCTGGAGGCAGCTCTGCAGGGGGGTCTCAGCTGAGGGGGCAGAGGGGCTGTAGGACCCCCCTGCCCTGCTGCCCACCATCCCTGTGGCATCAGCCCAGCACATGGTGATTTCCAGGTGCCATCACACGCAGCCAGGACATGTCCATCTTCCCCCTTTCCTTGTCCTGTCCCACAGCAGGAGCCCTCTGGGCTCTTCCCTCTCCATGCTGGTGAAGGACACAACTCCTGCTCTTCCCAGTCGATTGCTGCCCACATCCCTCTGCCCCCCCCTGAAGCAGGAGGTTTCTGTTCCCAGCTGGTGGTTTGGGACATCTGCAAAACCGGGAGCCCCTCCTGGATGTGCAGTGCAGGAGCAGGAAGCCGCTCCCCCATCCCAGATCCCTGTGGGCACACAGGTCCCAAAGGGGCAACCACAGGCGTGTGGAGGGGAAGGAGTAGGTGAGGTGGGTGGCAGTGCCAGGCCTGCTGGTGCCTTTGGCCATTAGACCCTTTTCCAAGTGTCGGAGGAGCCTCCTTGCCTGGCACACGGAGCAGGGCCGGGTCCAGCTCTTGCCTCAGGTGCTCAGCCCACGTTTCAGGACATGCAGGGCCGTCCCCTGAGCAGCCCCTCCCAGGGCCCTGGAGCTGCACTCCCAGTCTGCTGCAGCGTTTACCTGTGCATGTTCAATCTCGGCTGCGGCGAATTCCATCAGAAAAGTCCCTCTCCGGGAATTAACACCAAGTGTTGGGGTGTTGGGTGGGTTCGCAGAACTGGGGGCACTCTGGAACTTCAGGAAATGCTTCCCGTGGCTGGTTCTGAAAATGGCCACGTTATCAGGGCTTGGATCAGCGACCTGACTCCTCCTGCTCCACACCTGGCACAAAGCAGGATGTCCACAAAGGTTTTTTCCTGCTCATTGGGAATTTCCTCTTTGTGGAGAGGAGGGATGAGGGGGACAGAGAGAGGCAGAGGGAAACGTGCTTTGGAGGAAAAGGAGTTTTTTGTGCCTCTCACACAGGCTCTGTCAAAACTTGGAGGTCATGTTCCCCCTCCTTCCCTGCAGGTGCCTCCTTCACCTGGAATTATCTCCTGATGGGCCTGGGCTTGTGGCTTCCTTGAATGGAGAAGTTCACCTTGATTCCTTTTTCTAGGGATTGTAACAAATCCTCTTTTCTTGCACTGGCTTGTGTATTGTCACCGAATCCCAGAGTTGTTTGGGTGGGAAGGGACCTTAAATGAATCCAGTCCCACCCCTGCCATGGGCAGGGACACCTTCCACTAGCCCAGGTTGCTCCAAGCCCTGTCCAACCTGGCCCTGGACACTTCCAGGGATCCAGGGGCAGCCACAGCTTCTCTGGGCAACCTGGGCCAGCATCAGCCACAGAGTTTTAGGAAACAGAGTAACCAAAGAAACTGAAAGTACAGAGCACAGTTGAAGGGCAGCAACACACAACTACTGCCCAACCTCCAGAA
>NW_020887632.1:0-3810 GCF_003945725.1 Corapipo altera
CTCTGTTTTACCAAGGACAGAGTTTCTCGTGCTTTCCCCCACAGCAGCGCCCTCTCTGAAAGGCAAGGCCATCAGTAGATAACTGTGGGCATGTTTAGTATGACATCCAACAATCCTTAGAGCATCTGTAGGGAGAGAAACTTCATGACAGATGAGATACATGGTAGAGTGGAATAAGCAGTCTCTTTCCTAGTTTGGAAACTATCCCGGAGACTGCATTTTCCAGCCACGAGACTAGAAAATCCATTCTATTTGGAGCATATTTTGTAGGCTTCTTTCCTGTTTTATCCCTTCTCAGTCACTCGTGCCAGAGGCAATATTGAGGAAGGAACTGGGCTTTAAAAAAGAGAAAATGCAAGAACTTCTTTCAGGGAGTCAGTTCTTCTGGGCAGGGCCGTCTGACTCTTGGTGTGTTTCCCTCCATGTGCTCAGCACTGGCACAGGACACACTGAGGGAGGTCTCCAAATTTTCCTGTAGGTGATTCCGTCAAAACTAATCTCCTCCCAGGACATCACAAGGTGACGCTCACCAGCTCTTCCAAGTCAAAGGATACTTCTTTTCCCCCAGGGCAGAACAGATGGAAACATGCTACCGGTGCAAGAGAGGGACAGCGGAGGTCCATCCTCTGCCATGGGGGTGGTGACCCAGACTCCCTGTTTGTCCTCTCATCCCTCTGGGAGCCCTGAGATTTCTCTCTGGTCCCCTCTGGCTCCCTCTGCTTGGAAAGACTTCCAAATCCATTCTGGTGAGGGGAGGTGGTGATGCAGCAACAGCAGACGCCTCATGGGATGCCTGGACACCCCTGGGGAGGCAGAGCTGGGGCCACTCATTCTGTGCCCTATCCTGGCTGGGTGCTGGGGGGACTGCCCTGAGGAGAGACAAAGGAGGCTTCTCCTGGGGAAAGCCTCAGCCAGAGCTCAGCTTCCCAAACAAGGCTGGGGCTGGGGGTGTGCCGAGGGGGAAGTTGTCCTGCAGGCAGCAGGACAGGACAAGCAGGACGCAGTCTGCTCAGGACGTGGAGCATCTGAAGGACACCATGGATTTGGGCCCATTGTTGCTGCTTTATTAAATCACAGCCACCTACAACTGGCTCAGTGGTGACAGAAGAGCAGCGCTCGTAGTTTGAATTGTGGTTCTTGCTGAAGATTTGATGGCATCAGGATTCCAGTTCTCCTGCCTGTATGAAGGACAGAATTTCTTTTCTGTGATAAGATCTATGCCTGGAAAGCTCCCCAGGCAGCCACCAGGCCCCAACATGGCATCAAGGCAGTTGGCAGCAGTTCCTCTAACATCTGCCTCCCAGCCCACACCAAGCCATCACCTCACCCACAGCCCCAGAGCCCTGGATGCCACCATGGCTGTCCCTGACACCACCCTGCTCACACAGCGCCTGGGAGCCTAGGAATGTTGGAAGGTCCTCATGGGTGTGGACATCGGTGCCTGAAGAGCTTCTGGTCTGAATCGAGGGCTTGGTGTTGGTCCTAAAGCTGCCAGGATTCCGATGGTCTGTTCTTCCAGGCAAGAGACGACTTCACTGCTGTCTGCCTTCAAGGGCTGATGGGCTGTGGGAAAAAAAACAGAGCGAAGATGAAACTCCAGACATCCCTCCAGCCCATGTTCCCCACTCACCACTGCAGATCTCATCCAGTTGCTCTTTGCTTCGGTTCCTCAGGTGCCCATTTTCCAGCTCAAGGGAGACAGGGTCAGTCAAACCACGACAACTTGGCAGAGACGTCTTCAACTGCTTCTGCTTCCTCAGCACTGCTGAGCCCAGGTGGTCTCTGAAGAGGCAGATGGAAAAATTCTGCATGTCTCTGCTCTCCTGGGAGGAAGGAGGAAAGGTGAGCTTCAGAAACAGTGGCCCCCTGCCCACAATGAAAGGGAGTGGGGATGGTGGCTGAGGGAGATGCCCTGGGCTCAGATTCCAGAGCAGGGAAAAGTTGCCCTGGCCTGCAAGGCCCAGAAGCCACCAGAGCCCAGGGGAGCAGAGCCTGCTGCCAGAGCTGCTGACAGGCCTGGGTGCAGGGCAGCTCTCACTGCCCAGTGCCCATCTCAGGGCTCACGCTCCCACATCAACCTTACCATGTCAAAGAAGCGTGAGAGGTTCTCCATCAGATCCTCAGTGGCTGGGCTGGCCTTTGTCTTCTTCAGGTTTGGACACATCAGGTTTTTAGGGACCATCACAACCTCTGTCCAGGAGTCTTCACTGCCAACCCACAGGAGCTCCATCATGTGTGGCACCAGGAGCTCAAATTTTCCTGCCTGTATGAAACACGGTATTTCTTTTCTGTGATAAGATCTATGCCTGGAAAGCTCCCCAGGCAGCCACCAGGTCACAACATGGCATCAAGGCAGTTGGCAGCAGTCCCCGAAACATCTGCCTCCCAGCCCACGCCAAGCCATCACCTCACCCACAGCCCCAGAGCCCTGGATGACACCATGGCTGTCCCTGACGCCACCCTGCTCACCAGCTCAGATGTCTCACACAGCGCCTGGGAGGCTGGGAATGTTGGAAGGTCCTCATGGGTGTGGACGTCGGCGCCAGAAGAGCAGTGCTTCTGGCCTGAATCGAGGGCTTGGTGTTGGTCCTAAAGCCTCCAGGATGCTGATGGTCTGTTCTGCCAGGGAAGAGATGACTACATTGCTGTCTGTCTTCAAGGGCTGAAGGGCTGTGAACAAAAGAAATGGAGCTGAGATGAAGCCCTGTGTCTGCAGAGACCCCCAGACGTCCCCTCCAGTCCATGTTCCCCACTCACCACTGCAGATCTCATCCAGCTGCTCTTTGCTTCGGTTCCTCAGGTGCCGCGTGGCCACCCCTGGGCACAAAGCTCCGTCAGCCCCTGCTCCCCAGCGGGCTCCCAGCAGCACGGCCCCTGGCCCTGCCCTCCTCCCCCTCATCAGGGATGAGCCCAGGAAGCACCAGGAGCTCAGGGGGGTGGAACTCAGCCCAGTGCCCACCAAGCCCAGCCACGTGGGCAGGGGTGGCAGAGGGAGGCCCAGGCCCAGCCTGCGGCAGCCGAGGCTCGGGCATTCCCAGGGCTGGGCCTGGCTGTGGCTGCAGGAGCAGGGACGGGGGCCAGCTTGCCCAAAGAGGGACCCCGGGGGCTGGGGCTCACCGATGAACCTGATGGCCGCCTCTCGCACACTGGGCTCAGGGTCCTTGAGGTAGCTCAGGCCCTGACGCAGGTACTCTTCAGCCCTGCTCCTGTCCTTCCCCAGCTGGAGAGAGCACAAGGACACAGGTATGGCACAGAGCCCCCCCGCTGGCTGCAGCAGTCCCTCCTGCCAGCACTCAGTGTTGCCCAGAGCCCTCTCTCCCGCTGGCTGCAGGGAAGGAAGAGGGGCCTGCAGAGGAGCCCTTGGGGCTCTGTTCTTGGAGGGCACACACTGGGCTGCAGCTCCAGCCTCTGGGCTCTGGGCCCACACCGCGGGCTCTACCTGTGAGGCAAACCTTGCCCAGCCTGCACCCTGGCACTTGGCCTTACCAAGCACTCGCCAATCCTCCACATCTGCTGCTTCTTCACCAGTTCTTTCAGCTCCCTCCACTTGAGCAGCTTTGCTGCAGCAAGGAGCGCTTCCTGGGCAGCCTGCATGGAAGCAGAAGGGGTGAGGTAGCAGCATGGCTGGCAAAGGAGAGCTCTTGGATTGGTTGTTGGGGAGATTCTGCCCTCAGGAAGTTGGGACATGCCCTCATCAAAGTGTCTAGGGGACGTGTGAGGACAGCCCTGCAGGACAGGGCCTGAGGCTGGAAGCCCTGGCCTTGGACACGTGCCAGCGACAGCAGAGAAGCCTTTGGGGATGTGCCTGTT
>NW_020887633.1:0-1417 GCF_003945725.1 Corapipo altera
ACCCTGGGGACACTGGGACACCTCAGGGACATGGGGACACTGTGGGGACACTGTGGGGTCACCCTGGGGACACCAGGACACCTTGGGGACAGGGGGACACCTTGGGGACACACAGGGACACTGTGGGGCCACCCTGGGGACACTGTGACACCTCGGGGACAGGGGGACACCGTGGGGACACTGTGACACCTTGGGGACAGGGGGACACCTCGGGGACACACAGGGACACTGTGGGGTCACCCTGGGGACACTGGGACACCTTGGGGACATGGGGACACTGTGGGGACACATGGGGACACGGGGGGACATGGGGTTTCTGTGGGGACACGGGAGGACACGGGGGCACCACGAGGACCCCCAGTGTCCCTTTGGTGTCCCCCCGGTGTCCCCAACGCTGTCCCTGCCCCCCGCAGTGCCCGGTGCTGAAGGGGCGGGTGCAGAAGATCCTGTACTGGAGGTGGGGGGAGCCGCCCCCCCCCCGGGGCCCCCCCCCGGGGCCCCCCCACCCGAGGGACCCCCCCAGGCCCTGCAGGGCCGCTCCGAGAGAGAGTTCTTCGTCAAGTGGGTCGGGCTCTCCTACTGGCACTGCTCCTGGATCAAGGAGCTGCAGGTACGGGGGGGCTGCACCCCAAAAACTGCACCCCAAAAACACCCCGGGGGGGCTCCAGTATGGGGGGGGGTTCACAGAACCAGTTTGGGGGGCAGCTGGTACTGGGAGGGTCTGATATACCCAGTTTGGGGGGCCCCTGTAGTTGGGGTGATCCTGGGGGGTCCTCAGGGCTGGGGGACACCCTAATATCCCCAATTGGGCTGATCCCAGGGGATCCCCAGGGCTGGGGGACACCCCAATATCCCCAACTGGGGTGATCCTCAGGACTGGGGGACACCCAGTATCCCCAACTGGGGTGATCCTGGGAGGTCCCCAGTCTGAGAGACACCCCAATATCCCCAACTGGGGTGATCCTGGGGGATCCCCAGGGCTGAGGGAACCCCAGCATCTCCAACGATGAGTGATCCTAGGGGGTCCCCAGTCTTAGAGACACCCCAATATCCCAAACTGGGGTGATCCTCAGGACTGGGGGACACCCCAATATCCCCAACTGGGGTGATCCCGGGGGGTCCCCAGTCTCAGAGACACCCCAATATCCCCAGCTGGGGTGATCCTGGGGGCTCCCCAGTCTCAGAGACACCCCAATATCCCCAACTGGGGTGATCCTGGGGGCTCCCCAGTCTCAGAGACACCCCAATATCCCCAACCATGGGGGTCCCCCCCCACTCTTGGGATCAAGGGACACCACAAGGAGCCCCCCTATCCCCAAGGCAGAACGAGGGGGGTGGGGTGGGGGCTGCACCCCCATTTCCCCCCCCCAGCCCCTCCTCCTTCCAAGCACCCTGAGGGGAGGTTGGGGGGGGGGGG
>NW_020887633.1:1517-2193 GCF_003945725.1 Corapipo altera
GAGGGGGGGTTGGGGACACCCCTGGCGCCTGTGGGGACATTCTGGGCAGCTGTGGGGACATTTGGGGCACCTGTAGGTCCTCTGAGGGCACCTCAGCACCCAGGGGTGGTCTGGGATCCCAGGGATCCCCAGGGACCCCCCTAGAGCACCCCCAAATTGGGAAGGGATGGGGGGGGACGTCGGGGGGGGGAAGGGGAGAGCGTGGGAGGGAGGGTTGGGGACACCCCTGGGGACATTCTGGGCACCTGTGGGGACATTTTGGGCACATGTAGGGACACTTTGGGCACCTGTAGGTCCTCTGAGGGCACCTCAGCACCCAGGGGTGGTCCGGGATCCCCAGGGATCCCCCTAGAGCACCCCCAAATTGGGAAGGGATGGGGGGGCATCAGGGTGGGGAAGGGGAGCGCCTGGGAGGGGGGGTTGGGGCCGCCCCTGGTGCCTGTGGGGACATTCTGGGCACCTGTGGGGACATTTGGGGCACCTCAGCACCCAGGAGTGGCCCTGGATCTGAGGGACCCCTGGGGACCCCCTCAGAGCACCCCCAAATCCAACAGGGATGGGGAGGATATCGGGGTGGGGAAGGGGAGCGCCTGGGAGGGGGATTTGGGGACACCCCTGGCGCCTGTGGGGACACTTGGGGCACCTGTAGGTCCTCTGAGGGCACCCCCAGCACCCA
>NW_020887633.1:2203-3806 GCF_003945725.1 Corapipo altera
GACACTTGGGGCACCTGTAGGTCCTCTGAGGGCACCCCCAGCACCCACTGGGATGGTCAGACACTGTCCCCAGGTGACCCCGTGTCCTGTCCCTGTCCCCAGCTGTCCCTGTCCCCAGGTGACCCCGTGTCCTGGCTGTGGCACTGTCCAAGTGTCCCCCTGTCCCCTCCATGTCCTCATGTCACCCCTGTGTCCTGTCTGTGTGTCCCTGTCCCTGGGTGACCCCAGGTGTCCCCTCGTGTCCTCACGTGACCCCGTGTCGTGTCCGTGTGTCACCCTGTCCAGGGGACCCCTTGTCCCCTCCGTGTCCCCAGGTGACCCCATGTCTTGTCCCTTTGTGTCCCCAAGTGACCCCGTGTCCTGTCCATGTGTCCCTGTCCCTTGTCCCCAGGTGACCCCATGTCCTGTCCGTGTGTTTCTGTCTCCTGGTGACTCTGTGTCCCCTCCCTGTCCCCAGGTGACCCCATGTCCTGTCCCTGTGTCCGTGTCCCCAAGTGACCCCGTGTCCCCTCCATGTGTCCCTGTCCCCGGGTGACCCCGTGTTGTGTCCGTGTCCCTGTCCCACTGACCCCCATGTCCCTCTGTGTCCCCAAGTGAACCCAAGTCCTGTCCATGTGTCCCTGTCCCCAGGTGACCCCCTGTCCTGTCTGTGTGTCCCTGTCCCCAGGTGACCCCATGTCCTCTCCATGTGTCCCTGTCCCAGTGACCCCCATGTCCCCTCAGTGTCCCCAGGTGACCCCGTGTCCCCTCTGTGTCCCCAGGTGACCCCGTGTCCCCTCCATGTGTCCCTGTCCCCGGGTGACCCCATGTCCTGTCTGTGTGTCCCTGTCCCCAATGACCCCATGTCCCCTCCATGACCCTGTCCCAGTGACCCCCTTGTCCCCTCAGTGTCCCCAGGTGACCCCGTGCCCCCTCCCTGACCCTGTCCCCTTGTGACCCCTGTGCTGGGGTGTCCCGGTGTCCCTGGTGGCACCCGGCTGACCCCTGGTGGCACTCGTGTCCCTTGCACGTCCCCTGCTGTCACCTGGGCCCCGGTGGCATGTGACACCCCGTGCCTGGCCCCACAGTCCCCCTGACTGTCCCTGTGTCCCCAGGGGTCCCTGGTGTCACCCGTGGGTGCCCCCGGGAATGCTCAGTGTCCCCGTGGGTGGCTGCTGCCACCCACGGTGCCCCATGTGCCCGGGTGCTCGGTGTCTCCATGGTTCTTGGTGTCCCCAATGGTGCCCAGTGTCCTCCTGGTGCCCCCTGTGTGCCCTTTGTCCCCCATGGTGCCCATTGTTGTCCCCCGTTACCCTCCTTTGTCCCCATTGTCTCCCGTTGCCCCCGTGTTGCCCCCCAGGTGCCCGTTGTCCCCCCTTCCCCCCCCCCATTGCCCCCTGTTGCCCCCCAGGTGCCAGTTGTCCCCAGTTACCCCCCGGGTTCTGGTTGTCCCCCTTTGCCCCCTGTTGGCACCCTGTTGCCCCCCATTACCTCCCACTGCCCCCCAGGTGCCTGTTCTCCCCCTGTTGCCCCCCACAACCCCCCGGGTGCCGGTTGCCCCCCATTGCCCCCCGCTGCCCCCCGGGTGCCTGTTGGCACCCTGTTGCCCCCCATTGCCCCCTGG
>NW_020887634.1:0-3803 GCF_003945725.1 Corapipo altera
CAGGTTGCTCAGAGAAGTTCTGGCTGCCCCATCCCTGGAAGTGTTCACAGCCAGGTTGGATGGGGCTCTGAGCTCTGAGTCTAGTGGAAGGTGTCCCTGCCCATGGCAGGAGGTTGGACTGAGATGCTCTTTAAGGTCCCTTCCAACCCAAACCATTCCATGATTCTGTGACTGGGGGGGGAGGTGGTGGTCGAAGTCAATGGGCACAGAGACCCCAAAATGATGGAGTTTTCCATTCTGGGTGGAGGAAGGAGGTGGCAGCAGAACTGACACCTTGGACTGCTGGTGGTCAGACTTTGTTCTGTTTGGGAGACTGACTGATCTGGGTATGATTGTGGATGTGCTGGAGGGCAGGAAGGCTCTGCAGAGGGATCTGGACAGGCTGGATCAATGAGGCCAAGTGTCAGGGCCTGCCCTTGGGTCCCAACAACCCCCTGGAATGCTCCAGGCTGGGGGCAGAGGGGCTGGAGAGCTGCTCAGCAGGAAGGGACTAGGGGGTGCTCCTTGACAGCAGCTGGATATGAGGCAGAGTGTGCCCAGGAGGGAAAAAAGGCCAAGGGCATCGTGGCCTTTGTGGAGAAGAGTGTGGCCAGCAGGAGCAGAGAACTGATTGCCTCTCTGTGCTGGGCACTGCTGAGGCCCCACCTGGAGTGCTGTGTCCAGTTCTGGCCCCTCAGTGCAAAAAGGCCCTTGAGGGGCTGGAGCGTGTCCAGAGAAGGGAACGAAGCTGGGGAAGGCTCTGGAAAACATGTCTGCTGAGGGACGGCTGAGGGAACTGGGCTTGTTGAGTGTGGAGAAGAGGAGGCTCAGGGGGGACCTCATTGCTCTCTACAATGACCTGAAAGGAAGTTTTAGTGGGTGTGGGGGTCGGTCTCTTCTGCAAAGCCTTTAGTGACAGGAAGAGAAGAAACAGCCTTAAATTGCATCAGGCAAGGTTCATATTAGATATTCAAAAACCCTTTTTCCACTGAGAGAGTGTTCAGGCATTGGAAGAAGTAGCCCAGGGAGGTGGGGGAGTCTCTGGAAGCATTCAGGTGGCATCTGGATGTAACGTTTTGGGATGGGGTTTAGGGGTGATTCCGGTGGTGCTGGGTTGACAGTTGGACTAGAAGATCTGGAAGGTCTCTTCCAACCTTGATGATTCTGTGATTCTCTGACCTGTCATCCCTGTTTGCAGGTTTGTGCTCTAACAAGACCCTGAGGAAGTTTTCTCTGTTGGGTCCACAGGGATTGTGTTGTGTGAGCTTTTTTTCTCTACGATCAAAACAAGGAGTAATTAATGCTAAATCCAGCAGGTGGCTTTCAAGTAATAACTTGGTCCAGTTTGTCCAACTGTGTCCAAACAGGTGAGGAAAATCTGGAACTTTAGAAGAGTTAGTTTTTTACCTCATTAGCAGGATACCCAGGAGTGCACCAAGTGCCTTCCTGTGAGAAGCACAAGAGACCAGTAGACAGTGACAATATTGTTCTAATGTTAATGCCACTGGAGCACAGAGTGAGATCACATCTGAGTTATGTTTCTTTAATTAGTGATTGGGAATAAAGAAAAAATCACATAGTTGATGACACTCCAGGAACAGCCTTCACTGGCCCAGGGACATTCATCTCCCCAGCCTCACACACATCCCCTGCAAATGGCCCTGTCTCCTCCATCATCCTCCTCTGCCTTTCTGACCTGGCCCTCTCATTCCACACCAGCAAAGCAGCCTGGGCACCATCTCACCTGGGCACTCAGAGGGCTTCTGTGGGCAGGAGGGGCAGATTTCTCTGGAAGGTACATTTGTGCCATGGCACAGGGCACAACTCAGAGTGTGAAAACACTCCCAGGCACACATCCTGGAGAGCTTTTTCAAAACAAAAATAGGGAGAGGAAGAACAAAAGAGGCATAATTAGAGAGATGAAAGGTGCCCCAAAACTCAGGAGCTTCCAACTGAATCAGTGATGGGATATTTACTTTGATAATTAGCTGCACAAAACTATTCTTGTAGACAATGAAAGAATCAGCTTAATAGAATATATAGAAGGTGTTGTCAATGGAAACAAATGGAGAAAAATTGTTGAAATTAAAAAAATAAATAACGAAAGGTCTGGCAGTGCTGGCCAGGAAGCCTTCAGAAGTCACCAAGAGTTCTGCTCTGCAGAGGTTTCAACTGTATCCTAAATTCCACACTCGTGGCTTCAGGCCATGACTTGCCAGAGCAGGCCCAGAGCTGGCCACTGCCCAGAGATGCCCTGGGGCAGCTCAAGGGCCCAAGTGGGACAAGTGCCCCAGGGTGTGTGGGAGCCCTTTGGAGCAGGAGCTGGTGGGCAGGAAGGGCCCAGTTGGGGAGGGGCAGGGAATCCCCCCCCGCAGCCCTACTGCCCAGGCTGAGGAGGGTCCTCTCCAGCACAGCAGCACATCGTGTGCCCTTGGGGGCTGTGCTGCCAGGGCTGTTCCCAGGAACTGACTGGCCAAGGAGGGCAGGCAGATGCTCAGGGGTCAGGAGGGTCATCATAAAGGTGACCCCATCCAGAGGAAAGGTTTTGGGGAAGCCAGGAGAACTGGGAAAAAATGGATGGGATATTTGGGTGAGGGAAAAGGAGATGGCCAACAGAGATGAAAGATGTTGATGAGGTAAAACCAGGTTCAGTTAAGGCTGAGGGTACTGAAACAGTGTGAAAACCCTCCTGGTAGGCCTTTACCCTCTTTACCCTCAAACTCCAACAGTACCCAAAAGTACTGCCCCTCCTATTGAAAGGAAGCCACTGCTCTAATTCCAAGCCTGAAAAAGCCCAAACCCAGAACTCCATACTCTTATTTGTCCTCCAATGCCCATCCCCATCCCAAACCTGTATTACCAGTATGAAAAGCCAAGCTTTAATCCTAACCCAGCCCAAAAAGCCCTTCTCCTAATCATGAACCAGACACTGCCAGCAGAACAACAAACCTCCCAAAGTTCTGCCTAATCCCCACCCTGAGCTCTAAACCCCAAGCCCTGACCATTAAGCACCCCCACAGCTCTTGGGAGCAGGGCAAGGACCTGGAGGGCCCAGAGCAGGCCCAGGGGGTTGGCAGAGGAATGGGAGGTGACCTGTATGTGCTCAGCTCTGCAGTGACCCCCAGGAGAAGGGCCTGGGCTCTGGGAGGGATGTCCTGTGGCACAGGGACACAGGATCCAAGGTAATAAAGCCAAGTGCACATGGCAACAGCCAGAGCTGGGGCAGAGACATCAGGGAGGGTGTAGAAATGCTGCTGGGAGGGGGGTGGGAAAGCAGGAGGAGTGTGTGCAGCCTGCAACGCAAGAGCAGCAGCAGGGCCAGGCCAGGACAGCCTGCAGGAGAGATGGCCAAGGGCTCTGGTAGGGCTGCAAGGCCCAAAGGCACCCAGGCCTTTGTCCCCTTGCCTCTGGCAGCTGCCTCTGCCACTCAGGCCACCACAACCAACTTCCCTGGCAGGTTCTGCCCTTGGTTTCTGCCTCGCCCCTCCCTCAGGAGCCTGGCAGGGGTTGCCCAGTTTTGGACCTTTGTTGTTCCTCCCCCTCCCATCCCACTGCCCCCCCACTGTCCCGGGAGGGACAGGATCTGCTGGGCCAGGGCCTGGGGCTCAGGCCTTGGCCTTTGTGCTCCACAAAACCAAGGCAGGCTTTGCTCAGCATTGCAGGGGCCTGCCCAGAGCCTTTGTCTGCCTGCACTCCTGGCCTCCAAGGAGCTGCTTGAAGGAGTCCCTGGGGAGGCTTTGTCAGTGCCTGCCCTCAGTGGGGCCCAGCAATGCTTCAAGGCACTTGCAGTTTGGCTTCTGACTTCTTCAGCAGCTGATTCAATC
>NW_020887635.1:0-2053 GCF_003945725.1 Corapipo altera
GGGGTGAGGGTCCCTGCTCCCTGCAGCTCTCCCAGGAATCCCTCTCGTCCCACAGGCGTGGGGCTGATCGCGGCCGGACAGTGCGACGTGGTGGTGGCCGGAGGGGTGGAGCTCATGTCGGACGTTCCCATCCGGCACAGCAGGAAGATGAGGAAGACGATGCTGACCCTGAACAGGGCCAAGACCTTGGGCCAGAAGCTCTCCCTGATCTCCAAGATTCGCCCTGACTACTTCGCTCCTGAGGTATTTTTTATTTCTTCTATTTTTTTTTTTTCGGGTGTTCAGATATTTAGCTGAACTGTTTTAGGGGAAGGTGTGAACCAAGGTGTGGCTCAGGCAGTTTTTTTAGCCTCAGTGGAGAGGGTTTAAGAAGGGTGAGGTGTCTGAGGCTCACTGTGATCCTTCTCTGTCCCCTGCTTTGGGTTAAATTGATTACTGCATCTCACAGCATTTGGGACTCTGCTTTTTCTTCTCACACGTTCAGCTTCAGAAAACCCAACTTAGTGTAAAAACCTCCCTCTCCTTCTGCAACTCCTGGACAAACTGTGCTGAAGATGACAGAAAGAGAAGGTTTTTTATCCATAAAACTTATTCAAAGGTCCTAAAGCATCAGAAGAATTGGGGTCAGAAGAATTTTCCTGGATAACAGAAGTAACCGCCTTAATATTGGAGGGGAATATCCTCAGTACATGAATGTGAGATCCCAAATCCACCCAAGATGCAAAAATCACAGATTTAGATGCATCTAGGGATTTCCTGTGTGCTGCTGGAAGAATTAAAAACCAAAAAACTAAACCCTCCTGGCTCTGGTTTGGGATGAGGAGGTGCCTCACGAGGAGTTTTAAGGTCCCAGGGTGTGTTGTTTCAGCTGAGCCCAAAAAGTCTTGGTCCCCTTTTGTCGTGGATTCCCTGTTAAGCTGTGCCCTCTGCTCGTCCAGCTGCTGCACAGTGAGCAGTGAGCAGCAGCCTGGACCTCATTTTCCCCCTAAAATCTTGGAAAGTGGTGGTTCCTCTGACGCGTTTGACCCGGTCGCTCCTGGTCCGGTTGTCGCGCGTTCCTTGCGTAGCTCTGAGCTGACAGGGAGCAAGTAAAGCCACTCCTGAGCTCTGGGTGCTGCCCGGGGGGTGGTTTTAGCCGTGCTGACCCTGCCTCCCTGGCTGCAGCTCCCGGCTGTGGCCGAGTTCTCCACCAGTGAGACCATGGGGCACTCTGCCGACCGCCTGGCCGCCGCCTTCGGCGTGTCCCGCCTGGAGCAGGACGAGTACGCCCTGCGCTCCCACACCCTGGCCAAGAAGGCCCAGGACGAGGGTCTGCTGCTGGATGTGGTGCCCTTCAAAGTGCCAGGTAAGAGTGCACGTGTTCCACTGCCGGGGGGGTCACGCCCACGGAGCAGCTGGGGTGGATTTATTTCACCCTCTGACTGTCCCCGGAAAAACCGCGGGCAGAGCGGCGGGTTTGGGAACGGGAGTGTCTGGATATGGAAGCACAGCATCCCCAGACTGGTTTGGGTGGGAAGGGACCTTAGAGATCATCCAGTGCCACCCCCTGCCATGGGCAGGGACACCTCCCACCAGCCCAGGTTGCTCCAAGCCCCATCCAACCTGGCCTGGGACACTTCCAGGGATCCAGGGGCAGCCACAGCTTCTCTGCCCAACCTGTGCCAGGGCCTCCCCACCCTCCCAGCCAAGAATTCCTTCCCAATATCCCATCCAACCCTGCCCCCTGTCATATTTTTACATACCTGACTTGCCCACCCCATGCCTGAGCTGACATGGTGACAGGGCAAGGAAAGGCAGGTTGGTTGGGCCAGGAATCCCCCTGCTCCTCCACCCAGGCAAGAGAACCCACCTTCACACCCCAGAGTATTGAAGTGTCAATATTGAATATTAATAACAGGCAGAAAGCCTTAGAAAATCCTGGTCTGGTAACTCAGGTGCCAGGTAGGAAGGGCTGGAATGTGGCAGGCTCCAGCTCACCAGGCCTCACACTCACTGCTGGGAGGTGAAACCCTTTGGGGAGAGGATTTAAACTGTCCTTTCCATGGCCTTTCCT
>NW_020887635.1:2063-3803 GCF_003945725.1 Corapipo altera
GGGCAGCTGCCACAGCTCCCTCCCTAATGGTCCCCAGCAATGCCCCCCGCTGCCAGGGACAGGCTGGGGGGGCCACACACGCTGAATGTGATCCCCCCACTCTCCTGTGAAGGTGTGTCTCCCCCCCCAGGGACGCCTGGGCTGGGGTCACAGTGCCACTGCTCCACCCGGGCACAGAACAGTCCCCTGACCTCTCCAGCAAGGGGGGGGTCCCACGTCTCACACGATCCCTCCTTCCCCACGCTGGTCCTCGCTGTGCCCACAGCCCCCCCAGCCCCGTGTCTCCCTGCAGCCCCTCCCTCTCAAACCCCGGGTCTCCCTTAAGGCCCACCAAGCTCCCAGGTCTCCCTGCAGCCCCCCCTAAACCCCGTGTGTCCTTGCAGCTCCCACCCCCTCCCCAAACCCGGGAATGCAGCCCCCTCCTTCCCAAACCCCAGGTCTCCCCACAGGCCTCTCCAAACGCGGGCTCTCAATGCCCACCCCCCCCCGGGTCTCACTGCCCACAACCCCCCCGAAACCCAGGTCTTGCTGCAGCCCCCTCCCCAAACCCCAGGCCCCCCTGCAGACCCCCCTCCCCAAATCCCAGACCTCCCTGCAGCCCCCCCAAATGCGGGGTCTCCCTGCAGCCTGAGTCTCCCTGCAGCCCCGCTCCCCCCAAAATCCCGGGTCTCTCTGTAGCCCCCTCCTCAAACCCCGGACATCCCTGCAGCCCCCCTCCCCAAACCCAAGGTCCTCCCGCAGCCTGAGTCTCCCTGTAGCCCTCCCCAAATCCAAGGTCTCCCCGCAGCCTGAGTCTCCCTGCAGCCCCCCTTCCCAAATCTCGGGATCTCCCTGCAGCCCGAGTTTCACTGCAGCCCCCCCGCCCCAAAATCCCGTGTCCCCCTGCAGCCCCCTCCCAAAATCCCGGGTCCCCTTGCAGCCCTCCCTCCCCAAAACCCCAAGCCCCCCTTGCGGCCCCCCTTAGCCCAACCCCCCCCCCCCGGCCCCGCCGCATCCCCCCCCCCCCGCCCGATGTACCCCAAACCCCCTCCCAGACCCCGCTCCCAGGCCCGGCAGCCCCTCATTCCCTCCCCCAACGCCGCCAGGCCCCGCGGCGCCCCGGAGCGCGGCCCGCCCGCCGGCGCCCGCGCCCGGCAGTACCTTGTACTTGCTGAAGCCGGCGAGCTGCTCGGGGCTGACGTACTCCATGGCGATCCCTGTTATCCCGGTGTTCCCGGCGCTCCCGGCGCTCCCGCTCCCGGCGCTGCCGCCGCCGCATCGGCCCACCCGGCGTGCCCGTGACGTCACCGCGCCCCGCCCCGCGGCCGCGGCGCCCCCTGGCGGCCGGGAGGGCCCCGCGCGAGAGGGCGGCGGGAACGGCGGGAACAGCGGGAAAAAGGGATCCGGGAGCGACGCATCCGCCCCTGCCCTGCGGCGCCGTGGGGTCGTTCCGCGTCCGCTGGCACCCCGGGCCCGTGTACAGACTCCCTGCCCAGCGCTCTCGGAGCCCCTTTAGGCACTGGAAGGGGCTCTAATGGCTCCCCGGGGGAGCTGCTTCGCCTCCAAGTGTCGGACAGTGCTAAAGTGCACCGGGGTCTGAGCTTGAGAGGGGACTGGTAGAGTGCTGAGGGGTTGGAGCTGAGGGGCTGGACTGAGGGCTGGCTGTGGATGGAGCTGCGAGGGGACGGTTGTGAGTCGGGCTGTGTTTGTGAGGGGTGAGGGGACGGTTGTGAGGGCGGGCTGTGTGTGTGAGAGGTGAGG
>NW_020887636.1:0-473 GCF_003945725.1 Corapipo altera
AAGAAAGAGAAGGAGAAAGAGGATGAGAAAGAGAAAGAAGAGGAGGAGGAGGAGGAAGAGGAGGAGGAGGAAGAAAAAAAGGAGAAGGAAAAAAAAAAGGAGGAAAAAGAGGAGAAGGAGAAAAAGGAAGAAAAGAAGGAGAAAGAAGAGAAAGAAAAAGAGAAAAAGGAGGAGGAAGAAAAAAAGGAGGAAGAAGAAAAAGAGAAAGAATAAGAGAAAGAGAAAAAGGAGGAAAAGGAAGAAGAAGAGGAAGAGAAGGAGGAGATGGTGATAAAACAACGAAGGCAACGCCAAACGCGCCAAGAAGAACAGAAAAACCAAAACCAACCGTGAGCCCAACGAAGACCAGGAAGACCCAACGATGACCCAACACCCAACCAACCCCAACGATGATGGAGCACCCAACCAACCCCAACGATGACCCAACACCCAACCAACCCCAACGATGACCCAACACCCAACCAACCCCAACG
>NW_020887636.1:483-3802 GCF_003945725.1 Corapipo altera
CAACCAACCCCAACGATGATGGAGCACCCAACCAACCCCAACGATGATGGAGCACCCAACCAACCCCAACGATGGAGCACCCAACCAACCCCAACGATGATGGAGCACCCAACCAACCCCAACGATGACCCAACACCCAACCAACCCCAACAACGACCAAGAACCCAACCAACCCCAACGATGACCCAACACCCAACCAACCCCAACGATGATGGAGCACCCAACCAACCCCAATGATAATGGAGCACCCAACCAACCCCAACGAAGACCAACCACCCAACCAACCCCAACGAACACCAGAAAGACCCAACCAACCCAACCCGCCCCCCGGCACCCACCACGAAGAACTGCATGGAGGGCAGGGCCTCGCCCTCGGGCTCGGGCACCGGCGCCGTCGCCGGCACCGGCGGCTGCTGCTGCTGCTGCTGCTGGAGCTGCTGCTGGAGCTGCTCGGGCCGCGCCGGCCCCGTCACGTCCAGCTCCTCGTCCTCCTCGTCGTCCGTGATCTTGATGTCCAGGTCCTCCGTGTACTTCTTGCGCTTCACCTGCCGGTTCGACCGGCGCTTCTGGGGGGAGGGCGGGGCCTCAGCGGGGGGCGGGGCGGCCATGGGGTGGGGCGGGGGGGGCGGGGGGGGGGGGGGGGGGGGGGATGGGCGGGGCCCGTACCTGGACGCTGGACTCGTCGTCGTCGCGCGGGGACGGCGCCGGCAGCGCCTCCGAGTCGGAGTTGTCGGAGGACGCGTTGCGCTTGCGCTTCTTGCCGACCACCGGCGTGATGGTGCTGGGGGGGGAGGGCAACAGGGCCACGGTTGGGTTGTCGTCATGGTTGGGTGGTCAAGGCCATGGTTGGGTGGTGAAGACCAGGGTTCAGCGACCAAGACCACCGTTGGGTGGTCAAGACCACAGTTGGGTGACCAAGACCATGGTTGGGTGACCAACACCACAGTTGGGTGACCAAGACCATGGTTGGGTGGCCAAGACCATGGTTGGGCGACCAAGACTGTGCTTGGGCGACCAAGACTGTGGTTGGGCGACCAAGACCATGGTTGGGCGACCAAGACCATGGTTGGGCGACCAAGACCAGGGTTGACTTACCAAGATCATGGTTGGGTGACCAAGACCACGGTTGGGTGGCCAAGACCAGGGTTGACTTACCAAGACCACGGTTGGGTGGCCAAGATCATGGTTGGGTGACCAAGACCACGGTTGGGTGGTCAAGACCATGGTTGGGTGGTCAAGACCATGGTTGAGTGGCTAAGACCAGAGTTGACTTACCAAGACCATGGTTGGGTGGTTAAGACCATGGTTGGGTGGCTAAGACCAGGGTTGACTTACCAAGACCACGGTTGAATGACCAAGACCATGGTTGGGTGGCCAAGACCATGGTTGGGTGGCTAAGACCATGGTTGAGTGGCTAAGACCAGAATTGACTTACCAAGACCATGGTTGGGTGGTTAAGACTATGGCTGGGTGGCTAAGACCAGGTTTGACTTACCAAGACCATGGTTGGGTGACCAAGACCATGGTTGGGTGGCCAAGACTGTAGTTGGGTGACCCAAGCTATGGTTGACTTACCAAGTCCATGGTTGGGTGGTCACCATGACCTCGGCCAAGTGACCCTGAAGGTCACGGTTGAGCGACCCCCACAACCAAAACCCAACGACCCCCAAGCCCACGGTCGGTCACGACGACCCCCAAGGCTGGTTGGCCACCAAGACCGACCCCAGTCAACCCTCAAGCCCCCGGTTGGCCACGACGGCCGCCGAGGCCGACCCCCAAGGCCCCTCTCACCTGGCCTTGCCGCGGCCCTTGCTCTTGCCGCCGCCGCCCTGGCCCTTGCCGCGCCGGGGCCTCTCCTCCTTGGCGCCGCCGCCGCGCTCGCCAGGGCCCTTGCGGCGCCGCTTGCGCTCGCCCTCGTCGTCGGGGCGCACGCTGGGCAGCTCGTCCTCGTTGAGCACGCGGGGGATGTTCTGCTCGCCGCGGGCGCGGGCGCGGGCGATGGCCTCGGCCACGATGCGGTTGGCCTTCTCCTGCTTCTTCTGGTGCTCCAGCTTGCGGCTCTCGTCCGAGGGGCCGCGCGGCGCCGCCGGCGCCGTCACCGCCGCCACCTCGGCGCCGCTCAGCACCTTGACCACCGAGAGCCCCGGCGAGCCGCCCTGCGACGAGCCCGCCTGGCAAAGGGGGGGGACCCAGGGGGGGTCAAAGGGGTGACCAGCGGTGGGTGACCGCGAAAATCGAGGTTGGCCAATCACCGAGAGCGAGGCTGACCAACCACGAAGACCAAGGTTGACCAACACCCAAAATCGATGTTGGCCAACCACGAAGACCAAAGTTGACCAACACCCAAAACCAATGTTGGCCAACCACGAAGACCAATGTTGACCGACCCCCAAGACCAACACTGACCAACCATGAAGACCAAGGTTGACCAACTCTCAAACACAAGGTCAAGTGACCACCAAGGCCACGTTCGGGTCATCTAAGTCAAGGACCCCCAAGACCAATGTTGACCAACCACCAAGACCAACGTTGATCAACCAAGAAGACCAAAATTGACCAACACCCAAGACCAATGCCAAGTAACCACCAAGACCAACGTTGACCAACCATGAAAACCAACACTGACCAACCTCCAAGACCAACGTTGACCAACCACCAACCCCAACGTTGACCAACCCCCCAAACCAACATTGGTCAACCCTGAAGACCAACGCCCACCCCCCCCCCAGCCCCAAGTTGTCCCACCCCCCAATCCCCGCCCCCTCCTCACCTGGGGCTGCAGCACCACCTTGAGCGGCACCGTGAGCCGGTGCCCGGCGGCTCCCACCACCTGCGGCACCTGCGCCACGCCCACGGGTGCCGCCCCGGCCTGCTGGACCAGCTGGATCTTCTGCGGCCCCGCCGGCGTCGCCGGGGCCGCGCCGGGCGCACCGGGCGCCGGCTGCACCTGCAGCTGGATGGTGACCACCTTGGCGGGGCCGGGTGCGGCCTTGGCGGGGCCGGGGGCGCCGGCGGGGCCCCCCTGGACCACCAGCTTGCCGGGCAGGGTGCCCAGCACCACGTGGCGCTGCCCCGGCGCCGCCCCCGCCGCCCCCGGCTGCTGCAGCACCAGAGTGATGCGCTTCGACTCGCCCTGGGGGGAGACACCAAAGACACCCCAAAATCACCCCGGGGGCACCAAAAACACCCCAAAATCACTTCAGGGACACCAAAGACACCCCAAAATCACCCCGGGGGCACCAAACACCCCAAAATCATCCCAGGGGCACCAAAAACACCCCAAAATCATCCCAGGGGCACCAAAGAGACCCCAAAATCA
>NW_020887637.1:0-3802 GCF_003945725.1 Corapipo altera
GATTGCAAAGTTGCAGCCTCTATAAAGCAGGAGGGTTCTACACCCCCTCCCAGTCCCGAGAAACTGGTAAACTTTTTTTTTTTTTTTTGAGTTTGGCCAGAGGAGGTGCAAGCCTCCCACTCAGTTGCTCGGCAACAAACTATCTCTATTGTGTGAGCCGCTAACACCTTATCTCTTTCTCAGTCACGGCAAAATCAAAGTTTTGCAAGAGGGCTTTTTACCCTTTTTGTCAAAACGCTGTTTTTTTTTTTTTTTTTTTTTTGAATACAATATTTTTGCAGAAGGGTTTTATAGGGGTAAAATACAGCTAAGAATAAGACATTTCACTAAGATTTTCGTACAAATACTCATTTTCCGGAAAAACTCCCTAAAACTGTCTGCATACTAGCTTGCAGTTAAACGCAATTCTTTGGGTTTATCTACAAGGACTAAAGAGAGAGATTTCATGGTTTATGCAGGGCAACCACCTGGCAAGCCGGTCTTTCAATAATTTCCACATGACAGAACTAAGGAGCTAGAGATAGAAACGAGAACTATGGATAGGTGTGTACTTGTTCGGTTTAAATACCTATTCCCCAAGAGTAACAGAAAAAGGAAAGATGGTTATTTTGGTTTTCTCTCTCACTGCAGCCTCTGCTGCTGTTCCCACTCGCTCTCCCCCCCTCTCCTCTCGGGGGGGGGGGGTAAGGGAGAGAGAACCCACTGAAGTCACTTAGTGTCTGCCCTCGTTGCTGCAGCCCCCACCGAGCCTCGCGCCGGCCCCGCAGCGCCCGAGTCGCCTCTCCGCCGCTCTCCGCTACCGGCACCGGCGGCAGTTTGAATAATCTCAAAGGGAAATTCCTATGCTCCTGTGTCATCTAAGACACCTCTCCCGGACCATCATCCCTGGGTTTTAACAGTTACTAACAAACCCATGGTCGCTTCTCCACACACACGCACAACCCCCAACACACACACACACACAGACACACTAGTAAGGCATAGTTAGCAACACCGTAAGCCCACAACGACACACCGGACAGACAACAGAGTCAACACGAGAGTTAACAGAAACACGGGAAAGCAGCCTTCTAGCCTGCTCCCCTTCTCAACAAGAAACATCCCTGTTTCCCTCTGGGGTCGCTCCTGGTTTTTTCTTGCACCTCTACTGCCAGACTGCTCTCCTGCCGGCTCTCGGGCACTCCTGTTTTACCTCTGCAGCGTTGCCTCACTCTGCTCTGCTACTCTGTGAGGGTCTTCCGACCATAGCGGTTCTCTGGTGTTCGTCTGTACCACGGTTCTGCATGGGGTGGCGGTGGCCACGGTTCGAATTCACACGGTTCGGTCGGGGCAGTGTGTGCCAGGCCGCGACGCACTCCCCTCTTCAGTAGGATGACTGCATGGCTGAGAAGTTTTGTAGTAGCAGGGAGGGTAGTGAAGTCCCAAAGTCTATCTCCCAAATCCTGCCATTTCTCAAAGGCGAAAAGGAGAGGGGGCACTTTAAAGAAACCGTTTTCATGGGACCAAGCAAGAAGTTTGTCGAATACCTTCTCAGCTACTGTTTCCCCTCGCTTAGCGAGGGTAGCTAACAGCAGCTCTTTAGCTGCAGCAAATTCCGATTCCATGCTTACAACAAACGACAGGGGGAAGGTAGCGATCCTTTCTACCTCAGTTCGCGCCGACTGGCCTCCGCGATCCGAAACTCCTCTGTCCGGCTCCAACCAGCCCCTCACGTCTCCGGTCTCACTGCAAGGAGATCAATCAGCTATCCGCATTCTTCTGCCTTTTCGGACTTCTTATCACCTTTCCGGGCATCAGATAAAACGAAAAGATGCAAAAAGGAGCACCGGAGTCAAAGACACATCCTCATGGAGGTACAGTCAATGCTCCGCTTTATTCCAAAAAATATACACATTATCAAGGGTCCTACAGGGTTCACACACTCTAACTATATCTTTATTCCCTCTCCTAGTCAAGGAGACGCGCTCTCCCCTTTCCAGGTCCTCCCATCTCCAGGTTTCTCAAACCCTGGATAATATCCTCCTTCCTTGTTTTCCTCTATGCAGCTTTCTCATATCTGCTGCTCAAGGACACACATCTGCTGCTGAAGAACACAGGTCCCCGCAGTCAGGCACGCAGGTCGGATTGTGCAAGCAGGTCTGAAGCAGTATGTTATGTCCTGCATCATCTAAGATTCTCTCAACATTTGCTACCATCCACTAGTCAGTGTCGAGGTAGAGCACTGGTCATTTCTCTTGTTTAGCGATATCTAAAGCCAACTGGATGGCTTTCAACTCTGCAACCTGATTTGATCCACCTTGTCCCTCAATAGCTTCTGTGACTAACCATGTAGGACTCCATATGGCAGCTTTCCATTTTCGATGTAGCCCTACGATACAGCAGGAACCATCAGTGAAGAAAGCATATTACTTTTCATTTTCTGGTAGCTGATTATGTGGTGGGGCCTCCTCAGCACGTGTCAGCTTTTCCTCGTCTGATGAGGAGCCACTCGTGATGACTTCCAACATCCCTGGGCCATTGAGGTTTCCTATTCAAGCTCACTGTGTGATCAGCATGACCCACTTACTCCATGTGGCATCAGTGGCATGGTGTGTGGAAAGGACTTTCCCTTTGAATACCCAGCCCAGGACTGGCAGCTGGGGTGCCAGGAGGAGCTGTGCTTTAGTGCCAGTCACTTCTGAAGCAGCTCGAACCCCTTCATAAGTTCTTTTTCAGTTGGGGTGTAACAGGCCTCAGATCCTTTGTATCCCTGACTCCAGAACCCCAGGAGTCGTCCTCGAGTCTTCCTGGGTACTTTTTGCCAGAGACTCCAGGAAGGACCATTTTTCCCGACTGTGGTGTAGAGTAATTTTTGTACATCCTATCCTTTCCTGACTGTCCCAAGGGCTACTGAATGAACAATCTCCTGTTTAATTTGTTCAAAAGCTTGTTATTGCTCAGGACCCCACTTAAAATTGTTCTTCTTCCGGGTCACTTGATAGAGAAGGTTTACCATCTGACTGTAATCTGGAATATGCATCCTCCAAAAACCCACAGTGTCTAGGAAAGCCTGTGTTTCCTTCTTGCTGGTTAGTGGGGACATAGCTGCTATTTTGTTGACCACATCCATTGGAATCTTGCCATTTTACTCCTAAAAAATTAATTTCCTGGACAAGTCCCTTGACCTTACTTTGCTTTATGGTAAAACTGATCTTCAGGGCAATCTGGATTATTTTCTCCCCTTTCTCAAAAACTTCCTCTGCTGTGTTGCCCCATACAATGATGTCGTGGTTTAGGAATGGTACTCCCCAATTTAATGTTCCCACTGAAACACTCCAAACCAGCACTGCTCTCTCACTCTCCCCTCCTCCTCTCCCTCCCCCTGCATCAGGATGGAGAGAATTGAAGGCACAAAAGGTAAAGATCACAGGTTGAGATAAGAACAATTTACTGGAAACAGCAATGAAATAAGACAACAAACAGTAACAGCACCAATATTAATAACAGAGCGTACAAGATAAACGAACGGTTCACACGAGCGCTCACTGTACAAGTTTCGAGCTGGCTTCCCACCAAGTCCCCAAAACTCGACAACAAGGACCTGCCTCCCAGAGAGGGAAAAGAGGGAAAAAAAAACCAAAACTAAGCAACCAAAGCTATAGCAAATATATATATATATATTTTACATATGAGACAGATACACAAAAGGAAAATACCACACACCTGGGGGGGGGGGGGAAGGGTTAAATCCACCCCTCGGTCTCGTGCCCATCTGTAGGTGGCATCTCGGCCTTGATGACCGGAAGCATCATGGGCCCATCGA
>NW_020887638.1:0-3799 GCF_003945725.1 Corapipo altera
GTACCATGTGCCCATGTGTGGGCAACCAGATTAAGCCTGCAGTGTTCTAAATGTAACACATTTTTACTAAATTGTTTATTACAATCCCTTTGCAAGAAGGTAGAGCTATGATAAAGATGCCTCTGACAGAAATTTGGCTAAGATTTTTAATTATAATTATTTCTTTTATCACATGGAGTTTGGCATTTTAGGTTTTTTTCTCTTATTTCTCAAAATGTATGGGTTTTGTCACCAAGTAGGGGAATATGTACACAAATCACACTTTTCATCTATTCTTCTCAAGCCACTGGGCTATATCAGTTTTCTGTGGGGGTACATAATTTTTTTTTTTTTTTTCAATTATTAACACCTTGAGAATTACAGGGAGATTTGCCCAGACTTTATTGGAGGTTAGGAGCTGGTCCAGCTCTTTAAAGATTCTGGATCTTGTTTTGTTTATTGAAAGATCTGTGATTCCCTATCATCAAATATCAGCTTAGAGGGAGTATAATGTATTTTGAAGACAGTGCTAGACAGTAAAAATATTACTAAAACTTCTTAAGGTTATTCCAGTAGCTCATAATTCCCAAAATGAGGCAACACATATCTTTTAGTATTTCCGGGTGAAGGCTGGACAGACTTATTAAACATAATAAATGTCAAAAATATTTATGTGGGTTAGTGAGAATAACTTGGATTAAAAAACAATTTTTAAAGTTTGTCATTTATCTTGGAAGTTGTACATATGATCAGCCTGGTTTTAAGTTGTTCTGTAAAAACATTCCTGGTAAGCTACCTTCTTGTTTTTATTGGATTAGTGGGACTCCGTGTAATAAAATATTTGACCATAATAACACCAGGTACTTTCAACTGACACTTTGCAATACAAAGTAAATTTTAAAAAGATATCTTGAAGCCTGGGCAATAAGCTGGTGCATTAGGCAGAGGGATGTTACCAGAACTAATTTAATAATAAAGAAGGAAGTTTTGGAATTGTTTGGGTTTTACATGCTTTTTCTCCACATGAAAGAGACCTTGCACTAATTTTAACCATTTTACTTGTGACAGTAGAAAGCTCTGGCTATTTTAACATAAAAATCCCCACTGAAAATGGAACATAGCTGATGATTCAATAGGGTCAAAATGACAAACTTTCATAAAATGATGTCTCTTTGTCTTCATTAGCCATAATTATGGCTTTCAGTTAAACTTTTGGACAAATACTGTATGTTTTCCTCTTGTTTTGAAAATAAAGTTGTTTGTGCAGAGTAATTTTTATCCTTTAAGTTCATGTTAGAGACACAATGCTACTTTTGACACACTGCTGTGTACTCTTGTGCATTCTCAGATGTTAAAAAAACTACAAGGTCAAAAATATTGTTTGTGATGACCTATATATTTTAATAGAAATATTGTCCAAAGGAATTATAATCAGATTTTGATACTTGTCCTGAAAGTGTCAAAGTCTCCATAACATATAACACCTCGGAAACATCAGGCAAAAAGCCATAAGCATAACTCTCATTCAACAATTCTGTAAGGTATAGATCATCTCACAGTGATAAGTTTCAGGAGAAATCTGAGTTTCAGGAGTATCTGAGAAATAAGTATCAGCCTCTTAACAACCTTTGCGACAGGTTTCAGGAGATTTTCTTTAAAAAAAAGGGTGCAAAAAAAACCCCAAATCAACAAAAAAAGCCTAACCAAAAAAACCCCAAACTATTTCTGGCCATCAGTGGAGTTTTACTGTCAACAGAAACAAGGGCTAGAGGGAACCTCAAGCACAAGGCTGCGCTCTGCAGGTTTTTTTCCGGCAGCAGGAGGCCTCAATGAACACAGTATTCATCACTGTACCAAGTGGTGACAACTCCAAGTAGCGTGCTGATTTAGAGTAGTTCCCAAGCATATTTGCAGATTCAACATGCATATGGGCCTTTGGGATGGGTAAGAGATCTAGTATGTTCCAAAAGTGCCTGAAAGAATCACAGAATCAACCGGGTTGGAAAAGACCTCTGAGATCATCAAGTCCAACCCTTGATCCAACCCTGCTGTGGTTCCCAGGCCATGGCACTGATGCCACATCCAGTCTCATCTTAAAAACCTCCAGGGATGGTGAATCCACCACCTCCCTAGGTTATGGGCTGGTTATGTATTCTTAGATTTCATCCCAAACAAGTGGCAAAAGACACAAAAAACCCTTGAAAAAACTCATCAAAAGGGAAGACTTAACAATTACTGTGGAGCCTAAACAGAGGAGAGAATTTTGCAAATGAAATAGATTCTGCAGTGGTCCCTTTCCTTCAAAATGATCTATTTTACACTATGGAGCCCTCTCATTTATTTCTGGAGTCCATTTCTCCCCCTCTTTTCCTAAGGTGTGGCTATGTTGTGAATAATTGATGCTTCTGCGTAGAAAAATATTTTCTTTATCATGTTGCAGAGTTTGGACTTCCACCAACCCATTAACTCAAAATAAACTCCTAAGCATTCTACTGTCTGATCAGTGTCTGCATAGTGACATTTATCAGGAGAGAGAGAGACATAAGAAATAGTCAGCACTGGAGATTCTTACAGACTGGAATAGTGACACTGTAATCTTGCTCATTCCCTCCCTATACCTATCACCCCCTTTTCCAATCTCTATATTGTGTATGTGTCTATATTGTGTCTATATTTAGACACAGCTAAAACGACTGTTAGAAGTGTCCCTTGACATGTGTTCAAATCCAACCCACAGGTATTAAAATTCACTTGAAAAAAAAAAAAACAACAACAAAAAAAGACAATTTAAGCATTTTCTGGTTCCAGGACATACAACAGAAAAGACATCACTATTTACTCAAATGTAAATAACAGGCACTGCGACCCATCCGTAGCCAGGGTCTGGGCATGTGCCCACGCTGGAGGCCCCTGTAAGCAGGGCGGCAGCCTGTTTGGCTGTTGAATGGTTTAGGATACAGGAATCTCTTCCCTGAGGTTAAAAAGCCTTTTAATACATGGTATGTTCTCTGTGTGTTAGTACTTCTCTGCTACAATCAAGTTACCTTTCAAACTCTTTTTTGATAAGCTTAGCGAATTGCATTCATTCTGTCCTTCACAGTAGGGCTTTTTTTTCAAGCATTCAGATAATCTTTGTGGCTTTCTTCTTACACCGCCTTCATTTCTTCCACTGTTAGAAACACTTGACACCTGACTTGTAAGCAGTATTCCAGTACTGGCTTCATTAAAAAAATTGCCTTTCTATTCCTACACACTGCCTTCCTGAATAGATTTTAAAAGTCTTCTTAATCCTGTTTACCTCACACACATAATACACACAACAGTGTGTTGACTCAGTTGTTCAACATGATTTATAAGCACTTTTCAAAGTTGCTGTTTTCAAGGATACTGTCCTCCCCTCCATACTTAAAAATTTTACTTTTTAGACATACAGCTCTTCATGTGAATATATTAAAAGAGCAGCTAACTGCACGGGTTTATTCTCTTTAGCAAACTATCCGTGTTACTCTGTGTGACTTCAGCATCATTATCTGTCCTGCTGTCAAATTTCTGTGTCATCTGCATATTTTGTCCATGGTGATTTTATATTTAAATCCAGGGGATCCATAAAACTGGTGTCACTTTTCTTTGAGTGCTTTCCTTTGGAAGACACAATTTTAAACAGCCTCACTGGATGATTATTTCTCACTAGCATTATTTTTCTAACCCATCAGTTCCAGACTGTATGTGCTACAGTGCCAGCTATTTTAAATGAGCAGTATCATATTGAGCTTGCTGGATTAACAAGCTAACAGTTAAAGCATATGATATCTCCACAGTA
>NW_020887639.1:0-3799 GCF_003945725.1 Corapipo altera
TGACAGGCCCCAGGGAATGGATCCCAGTGGGAAAGGGGAGATTTGGGGGGGAGATTGGGAAGGGATTCCCGACTGGGAGGGTGGGGAGGGGCTGGGCTGGAATTCCCAGAGAAGCTGTGGCTGCCCCTGGATCCCTGGGAGTGTCCAAGGCCGGGATGGATTCCCTGGGATAGCGGGAGCTGTCCCTGCCCATGGAATGGGATGAGCTTTGAGCTCCCTTCCCACCCAACCCATTCCAGAATTCCAGGCCGCCGCGGCGAAATAAATTCCCAAGTTTTCTCGGCCCCAAGCCCGACCCAAGGCGGATTTTGGGAATGCTGAGGGATTCCAAGGGCTCCCAGGTGGGAAGTGGGGGCCGTACCTCGTAGAAGAAGGGATGTCCCGCCATGTCAAAGATGTTCACCTTGATCTCCCGGTCCCTGATCTGCACCCTGGAAAAAAAGACGTGGGAATCCAGGGAATCCTGGAATTGGTCAGCTTGGAAAAGCCCTCGGAGAACGTCAGCTCCAACCATCCAAGGCCATCCCGGATCCGTGTCCCCAAGGGCCACATCCACAGGGATTGGAAATTCCTCTGGGAATGGCGACTCCAGCCCTGCCCTGGGAAGTTCAGTCCAATGTTTAACCACCACAATTCCATGTGGGAATTGTTCCCAATATCCAATTAAACTTCCTCTCTGGTTGTTCCCTTCTCCTCCTGTCCCTTGTCCCCTGGGAATTGGGGACTTCCCGAAACTTCCTTCCAGGGAATTGTGGAGAGCTGGGACAGTGCCAGGACGGCACAGGATCCTTAGGGATGGTTCAGGTTGGAAAATCCCCCTGGGATCACGGAATCCAACCACCCCCAGCACTGCCAAGGCCGCCCCGGATCCGTGTCCCCAAGGGTCACATCCACAGGGATTGGAAATTCCTCCGGGAATGGCGACTCCAGCCCTGCCCCGGGAAGTTCATTCCAATGTTTAACCACCACAATTCCATGTGGGAATTGTTCCCAATATCCAATTAAACTCCCTCTCTGGTTGTTCCCTTCTCCTCCTCTCCCTCGTTCCCTGGGAATTGGGGACTTCCTGGAATTTCCTTCCAGGGAATTGTGGAGAGCTGGGACAGTGCCAGGATGGCACAGAATCCTTAGGGATGCTTCAGGTTGGAAAAACCCTTGGAGATCACGGAATCCAACCATTCCCAGCACTTCCAAGGCCACCCCTGACCTGTGTCCCCAAGGGCCACATCCACAGGGATCTGAAATCCCTCCGGGAATGGCGACTACACCCCTGCCCTGGGAAGTTCATTCCAGTGCCTGACAGCCCTTTCCATGTGGGAATTGTTCCCAATATCCCACCTGCCCCTCCCCTGAACCAGCTGGAGGCCGTTCCCTCTCCTCCTGTCCCTCATTCCCTGGAAGCAGAGCCCGACACCCCCCTCTGCTCCCGCCCTCGTGGCTCATCCCAGTTTCCCAGTCCCATCCCATCTTCCCAACCCCGTGTCCCATCTCCGTGTCCTCACTTGGTGACTCCGTAGTCGATCCCGATGGTCGCCAGGTACTTGGACACGAACCTCTTCTCGCAGTACCTCTTTATGATGCAGCTCTGGGAAAAGGGGGGAAAACGGGAATCTCAGCGGGAATGGCCCCAAACGGCCCCATATTCCCAAAAAACAGGGAATTCCCAGCGCCTCCTGGACGCTTTAAGCAGCGCCGGCCCCGCCCCTTTGGCCTGGCAGCCAATCAGAACCGGCGATACAAGGGAGGTCCCGCCCCTTCGGCTGTCAATCATCCACCTGAACTGCCAATCACCCACCGCCGGCCCCGCCCCTTCGGGGCGCAGCCAATTAAAACCGGCGATACCGAGTAGGTCCCGCCCCCCTCAGCTGTCAATCATCCTCCCCTCAGGTGTCAATCATCCCCTCAGAGTTGTCAATCATCCGTCCTTCGCCACGCCCCCGGAGCTGTCAATCATCCTCCCCCCAGCTGTCAATCAGCCCCTCGGAGCTGTCAATCATCCTCCCCCTCAGCTGTCAATCATCCGCCCTCCGCCGCGCCCCCTCAGCTGTCAATCATCCACCTGCCGCCGCGTCCCGCCCCTGTCAATCATCCCATAGTTCCACCCTCCCCATCACACACTTCCCTCTGATTGGCTCGTGCAGCCTTCATTCCGCCAATCGGCGGCCTTCTCAGCACAGCGCCCGCCTTCCCCCGTTTCTCATTGGATACCCGCCCTGCCCCTCATCGCCCGCCCGCCAATAGCTGCGCCTCACCTTGCCCACCTCCGCGTTGCCCATGGAGATGACTTTAACCCGCAGCGACTTGCGCGGCTCCTTCCGCTTCGGCGCGTTGGGCTCCATGGCGGGCCCGGAGCGCTCCGGTGCCGGCGGAGGCGGCGGGAGGACGCGCGGAGTGTCGGCGGCAGGGAGGGAGAGCGGCCGTTCCGCATCAGCCGCGCCGCTCCGCGCCGCAGCTCTCGCGAGACTTCGGGAGCACCCGGCAACGGCAACGCTGCGGCCCCACTGAGTTCTCGCGAGATTTCGGCGCCCTTAACCACCGGCAGGTGGCGCCAGGGGAGCGGGGGGGGTGGTGGGGACAGGGCGGGGGTCACGTGTCACCGTCACGTGTCACCGTCACGTGTCACGGGTGTCACTGTCCCTGTTTATTGTCACTTGTTCCTTATCCTTTGTCATCCATCCCCTCGTCCCTGTCACTTGTCATCTGTCACTTGTCCTTTGTCACTTGTCCCCTGTCTCTTGGCCCATATCCATTGTCCCCTTGTCCCTTGTCCCCTGTCACTTGTCCTTTGTCACCTCCCCCTTGTCCCTGTCACTGGTCCCCTGTCTCTTGTCCCGTATCCATTGTCCCCTCGTCCCTTGTCCCCTGTCACTTGTCCATTGTCACTTGTCCCCTATCACTTGTCACCTTCACCTTGTCCCTTGTCCCCTGTCCCTTGTCCATTGTCACTTCTCACCTACCCCCTGTCCATTGTCCCCTGTCCCCATCCCTTGTCCCTTGTCCCCTCTCCCTTGTCACCTGTCCCCTGACCCCTGTCCCTTGTCCATTGTCCCTTGTCCCCTGTCCCTCGTCACCTGTCCCTCGTCACCTGTCCCTTGTCCCCTGTCACTTGTCCCCTGTCACTTTTCCATTCTCACCTGTCACCTTCACCTTGTCCCTTGTCCCCTGTCCCTCGTCACCTGCCCCTTGTCCCCTGTCCCTTGTCCATTGTCACTTGTCCCCTATCACTTGTCACCTGCCTCCTGTCCCTTGTCCCTGTCCCTTGTCCATTGTCACTTGTCCGTGTCCCTTATCCCCATCCCCTGCCCCCTGCTCCCGTCCTCTGTCCCTTGTCCCCATCCCTTGTCCTCTGTCCCTTGTCCCCTTGTCCCCTGTCCCCATCCCTTGTCCCCTGTCCCCATTCCTTGTCCCTTGTCCCCTGTCCCCATCCCCTGTCCCTTGTCCCTTGTCCCCTGTCCCTTGCCCTCAATGCCTTTGTTTTGTCCCTTGCAGCCCGGCAAGATCCTGTCTGGAATCCCGGAATCTTGGAATCCTGGAATGGTTTGGGTGGGAAGGGACCTCAGAGCTCATCCCATTCCATGTTCAGGGACACCTCCCGCTATCCCAGGGAATCCAACCCGGCCTTGGACACTCCCAGGGATCCAGGGGCAGCCACAGCTTCTCTGGGAATTCCAGCCCAGCCCCTCCTCATTGGGAATTCCATCCCAATCTCCCCCCCAAATCTCCCCTTTCCCACTGGGATCCATTCCCTGGCTCCTGTCATTCCAGGCCCTGATCCCAAATCCCTCTCCCGCTCTCCTGG
>NW_020887640.1:0-3799 GCF_003945725.1 Corapipo altera
CTGGGGAAGGTTCTTTTCCACTGCAGGAATCCTCATTTCTATGACCCAGCACACAGTGCCCAGCAGAGCTGCAGGGAAGGGCCCCCAGAGCTGCCTGAACACACCCCCCCCAGGCCTTGGGGGCACTTGCCCCCCACTCCCTGCCCAGGGCTCTGCTGCCTGGAGCTTTCCCTGCCAGCAGCTGCTTCCCTGGGCCCAGGGCTGAGAAAGTGACACTAATGCTGTCTACAAGATAGTTTTAATGTCTGACACACTCAGGTTCAATCTCTTCTAATCTAACAGAGTTCATGTTTCAGTGTCTCCTCCTGTGCTCACAGACTGATTTTCCTGTCGCAGTCAGCACACAGACAACCCAGAGCATAACACTGAAAGAACTGGTTCATTCTCTTTAAGGTACCCCCTGTCTGTCTGTGCCTCTTGCAAATACCTTCTGGGAAATTTCCTGCTTTGATCTGGAGCTGTGACCAGCCCTCATCCCTGCAGCCCACTTTGGAGATCAGAAGGACTCTGCCCTGCTCTACCCTCCCAGGAGTTGTTCCTTCCCCACAGCCCTTCTCCCCCAGCCCCGTGGCAGCTCCTTGGCCGGGCTGAGAGCTGAGCCTGGCAGGCAGCAGAGTCCCTGCCCCAGCACACAGAGCCCTGGGGGCAGGACCCTGCTCTGCACCACAGCCCGGGCACCCCTGGCTGCACCCCCACCTTCCCACCCCACAGCCAGCCCTGCCACAGGGAACCTTCTGGCCCTGGGCCTCTGATGGGGCAGCAGCAAGTCCTGCTCTGCAGCAGCTTCTGCTGCACCCCAGCAAATCCAGCAGAGCCATCCTGACAGCTCCTGCCACTGCTGCCATTTGGCAGCTGGCAGAGGCACTTGCAGGAACTCACCTGCACTGCTCTGCAGACAGAGCCTGAGCGTGGTAAAGGGCTGGCAAGGTTCCTGCCCTGAGCAGCTCTGCCCTGTCCTCCCAGCCCAGGATCCCTTGAACCTCCTGCTCCCTTCTCCTCTCTGCCCTTGCTGCCTGCAGCTCCTGCCCTGCTCTGCCATGTGGCCACGTCCTCTGCACTGCAGCAACTGGGAGAGTCCTGCTGAAAGATCCTGGAAGCTGTGGGATGTGGCAGCTTTAGGAGATGCCTCCAGGAAGGCAAGTTGAACTTTCCTACAGCCAGAGAATTCTTCCTTCAAATCCTGGGAAGGTTTCTCCTGTAGTGAGGGCTCAGTCACCTCCCAGGCCAGGCTGCCTCTCATCTCTCTGCCTTCTCTCCTGTGCCCTGGGTGCTGCAGGCAGTGCCCTCAGCCCTGCTGGGCTGTGCAGAGGAGCTGCTCACCAGCAGAGCTGTCTCTTTGAAGCTCTTCTTGCTTGCCAGGAGCTCCCTGTGTGCCAGGAGCCTGGCCCAACTCAGCAGCACAGCAACAGCCCCAGGCAGCCCTTGCTCTGCCCCTCTGGGCTCCCTCCAGCTGTCCCTGGGGCTCCAGGGGAACCTGCTGGCACACAGCTGAAGGAAATAATGATGTTCCTTCTCTCACCTGGGCACAGACACTTCTTTCAGCAGGGTCATTTCTCCAAACAGACACAGAGTTATGTCCAAGAGGCCCCTTTTCATGTCCCATCATTTTACAGGAAGCCCAGACAGTGCCCAGGAGGGATCTCCTTCACCTGCACTGAGGGAAAGGACTCAGCTGAGTCAACAGAGGTGTCTCCTTGTGGCTCTGCAGACCTGGGGCCAGAAGGACACTCAGCTTCCTCCACAACCCCCATGGGCTGGGATTCCTCCTGCCCCACTTCAGTGGGCCCAAAACAGGCCCCTGCAGGTGACTCCTTGTCCCAGCTCCCATGGCAATGAAGGAAGACCAAAGCCAGGAGTGACCTGCTGGGACACAAAGCCCTGGTTCCTTCTGAGGGGCCAGAGGTGACCGAGATTCCTGCTGGGAACTGCAGGCTCCAGTGGAGCAGTTCCTAGGGACAGGGCAGCAGCTGTGGGATCTTCTTGCAGGCTGCTGGGACATTGCTTTGGCCAACTTCAGTGGCAGAAGGTGCCCACATGTAGGACAGGGGAACCTGTCACTGTTCCTTCTGTCCAGGGCAGCCCCTAAAGCTGCTCAGGTGACCAAATGGAGTCAGGCACAGGGAGAGAGGTCTCTCTCCTGTTCTTTATCAGGGTATTTTCTACATGTTTTCAGAGTACAGTGGCAGTTGTCTCCTGGACATCCCTTCACTGCTGAACCTAATTGAGGGCAGCTGAGCCTGGATTGAACAGCCAAAGAGGGGCCTGTAGTACCAGGGGAGGTACCAGGGCTCTGCAGCACAAGTGCAGCAGTTGTCATGGACAGCACAGGGCCTGTGCAGGAAGCCCATCCCCATTCCCAGCAGTTGTGGGACAGGCACCACCCAGGGCTCCTCAGACCCATTGGGGCAGGGAGTGAATCCCAGCCCTGCAGGGACACAAAGGCTGGGAGAGATGGCCAAGGAGACACAGGAGAGAAAAAGCAGGAGAGAGGTGTCCTCAGCGGGAAGGAGCTTCTGGGACCTGTGGAGCTGCTCTAGGGGATGAACAACTTGGGTGAAGTTTTGTGGGTGAGGGTGAGAGGAGAGACTGGTTTGGGTGACATTGTGGAGTGAGACAAAGAGCCCATTGAAGTTGGCTTTGATAACCCTGGAATTCACTGGAAAGGTAGCACGAGAGGATGCAAAGAGTCCCAGAGGTTTGTGCAGGGTCTTGGTTCAAGACACCCCTTGGGACACAGGCCATTAGAGCACAGCTGGGAGGTTGGTGGACAACAGGGAGGCTCATCTGCATCTGCTTCTGTCCAAGAGGAACCAAGAGGTTACCATAGTAACTGACCTTAGCGATGGGAATACATGGTATTTGCCATGGGAACTGACCATAGCAATGGGACTGTAGGATGGTTGCCATGGTATCTGACCGTAGCAATGCAACTGCATGATGCTTGCCATGGTAACTGACTGTGGCAACAGGAATGTGTGATTGTTGCCATGGTAACTCACCATAGCAACGCAACAGTTTGATGGTTGCCATGGTAACGGAAATGCATGATGGTTCCCATAGCAACCAACTGTACCAGTAGGTAGTATGATGTTTGCCATGGTAACTGACCGTAGCAACAGGAATGTATGATGGTTGCCATGATAACTGAATGTAGCAATAGGAATGTGTGATGGTTGCCATGGTAACTCACTGTAGCAATGAGAATGTATGGTGGTTGCCATGGTAACTGACCATAGCAGTGGGAAGTATGATAGTTGCCATGGTAAGCAACCATAGCAACTTGACTGTATGATAGTTACCATGGTAACTGATCGTAACAATGGGAATGTATGATGGTTGCCATGATAACCCACCGTAGCAATGGGAATGTGCGATGGTTGCCATGGTAACCCACCGTAGCAATGGGAATGTGTGATGGTTGCCATGATAACTCACCGTAGCAACAGGAATGTATGCTGGTTGCCATGGTAACTGACTGTAGCAAGGGGAGTGTGTGATGGTTGCCATGATAACTGAATGTAGCAATGGGAATGTATGATGGGTGCCATGGTAACTCACTGTGTCAAACAGAATGTATGCTGGTTGTCATGGCAACTGACTGTAGCAGTGGGAAATATGATAGTTGCCATGGTGACCGATCGTAGTGATGGGAATGTATGATGGTGGCCACAGTAACTGCCCATGGCAATGGGAATGTATGCTGTTGCCATGGTAACTGACCATAGCAGTGGGAAGTATGGTGGTTGCCATGGTAACCGACTGTACTAGTTGGAAGTATGATGGTTGCCATGGTAACTGA
>NW_020887641.1:0-2469 GCF_003945725.1 Corapipo altera
AAACGAGGGGCTGGGGGGAGCCCCCCGTCCTCCCCGGGGGCAGGTACGGGGGGGGGTCGTGTCCGCTGGGCCCCCCCAGATCGGGGGGGGGAAGAGGGACTCGGGGGCAGGGGGTGATGCCACCCCTGGGGTCCCCAAGAGCTGCTCAGGGTGGGGAAACAGGCAGGGATTGGGGAAGGAGGGGCTGGGGGGGCTTTCTCCAGGCTGTGTTTGGCTGCTGTCCCACCCCCCGAGCTGGGACCCCCCAACAGAGGGAGCAGAGGGATTTTCTGGGGGCACCCACCTCCTCCTGCTCCTGGGCAGGGGGGGCTGCAGGGGTTTGGGAGGGTCTCACCAGGGTGCTTTGCCCCTGGACCCCCTGCCCCGGGCTCTGGGTGGGTGAGGAGGTGACGGGTGCTCTTTTCCATACCCCAGCTGTAGGATCTGGCTTTCCAGAACCCCGGGGGTTCCCCACCACAGCCCCCCCCGCCGTCCCCGCTGCCTCCTCGGGGCCCTGACAGCTGCCCTGGCGCTGTCCCTGGTGCTCTGTGGTGAGTTTGGGGGGTGGGAAGGGGCACCCGGACCCCTCTGCCCCTTCCCACCCCCCCAGTGCCCCTGACCGGGCTGGGCATCCTCCTGTCCCAGTGTCCTGGTGGGTGGCAGAGAGGGCACAGCCCGAGGCGACCTCGGGGTGGGGGAACACCTCCCTGAGACCCCCCTGTGCCAGCCTGGACGGCACCTTCAGGGAGCTGAGGAGGATCCTGTGCCCCTCGCGAGGTAACCCCCCCCTGGGGGTCCCATCGATGCCCCCTCCCCAAACTTAAGCCAGGTTGGAGCCTCTCCCTGTCCCCCCACGGTGCCTCAGCACACCGGGGTCTGTCTGTCCATCCGTCTGTCTGTCCGCAGAGGGCGAGGGGTGCAGGCTGTGCCCCGTGGGCTGGGTGCTGGGCAGGACCAAGTGCTACTGGGTCTCGGAAAGGATGAACTCGTGGCACGGGAGCCGGGAGGACTGCGGGGACCGCGGGGCCGCGATGGCGATGCCGTGGGACAAGGACGAGCTGGTGAAGGGACCGAGGGGACAGAGGGGCTGGAGGCACCCCAGGGGAGGGCAAAGGGCTTCCCGGAAACCTGGGATCAGAACCCTCATTCCCAAATTCCCCGAGGTGCCCGTGGCAGACCGGGGGGGAGGGACATGGGTCTGGCTCGGTCCCGGGGTGAGGACGGAGCCTATTTTGGGGTGACCATCGACGGCCCGGCAGCGCCACCACTGCCCCTTTCCCCGGGCCAGGATTCCCTCAACGAGACCCTGAGGAAACCCACGCGCCACTTCTGGATCGGGCTCTCGGTGCCCGCGCCCGGCACGGGCTGGACGTGGGTGAACGGCTCCCGCCCGGACTGGAGCCGGTGAGGGCCGGGGGGCAGCGCTGGGGGGTCGGGGTGGGCACCCCCCTGTCCCCCGAGGGCCCCCGGGGGTGACACGGGCCCCCTCCCGCACCCGCAGGTTCCCGCAGGACCCCGGGGAGGGTCGCGGAGCCTGCGGGGCGCTCAAGGGGGACAGGATCGACCCCCGCGCCTGCGACACGGGGCTGCAGTGGATCTGCCAGACGGAGTCTGCCCGGATCTGAGGGTCTCCATCGCACCCAAACCCCACCGTTAATGCGGGAAAAAATCCCGATTCCCGCGGGTTCGGCACCCACCGGCAGCTCCCGGGGCAGGGGCAGAACCGCGGCCGGGGAAAGTCGCCCTGGGGCGGGCGATGCGAGGGCGCCGGGGTGCGAGGGAGGAGGAGAAATCGAACTACGAAAAGAATAAAAACTAAAAATAACTTGTAACAGTCACTTTGCGGGGGAGGTGGTTGTGAACAAGCCCCCGATTCCCACCTCCCACCGGTGCCGCTGTTTCGGTCGCGGGGCAGCGGCCACTCCCCGTGCGGGTCTTTTATTGATTTCTCTCTCTTTTTTTTCCGTTCACACCCCCCATCTCCCCGCCCCGGGGCGGCCCTTCCGCCGCCACCGCCCCTCGCCCGCCCCTCGTCGCAGCTCTTCAGTGACACGGGGTGGGTCCCACGAGCCAAGGCAGGGTCTGTCTGTCCGTCGGGGCAGCTCCTCCAGCACCGCCGCACTCTGTTGTTGCATTTAATTCTATTTTCTGTATATTTTATTCGCAGCTCCCACTCCGCTCGGCGCAGCCCTTCTGGCCACCCCCGAGAGCGCCCGTTCAGTGACACGGGGCGGGGGGGACCCCTCGGTGCAGCCTTTTATTCTATTTTACTCTATTTCTTGCCTTTTATTCTGTTCCCACTCGCTGCAGCTCTTTCGGACCCCTCGGTGCAGCGATTTTAACGCCCCCGCGGAGCCAAGAAATGCCGGGAAACAGTTTCCACGGACTGAAGAAGTTTTTCGTGAAGTTTTTAATCTCGTGACCTTATTCTCTTATTAATTAGCACCCAACCCCCCCCCCCCCCCCCCCCCCCCCCCCCCCCCCCCCCCC
>NW_020887641.1:2569-2665 GCF_003945725.1 Corapipo altera
CCCCCCCCCCCCCCCCCCCCCCCCCCCCCATTTGCCGGGTGTCTCTCTCCTTCTCGTGCTGATCGGTCGCAGCTGCAGTTCTTCTCTCCGCTGGAC
>NW_020887641.1:2675-3796 GCF_003945725.1 Corapipo altera
TTAGCAAACAGGGACACACAAATGGGCTCAGTGCCAGCGCTGGTGTCTCTGGGCTCCGAACTGCGGGGGCAGGAGCCGCTGGGCACAATCCTGAGCAGCCTCTCGGCTGCTGGTTCTTCCCCTCGGGAGGCTGAGCCCGTTCTGCAGCTGCCCTGGGTCAGCAGCGTCCAGGCAATGGCACCCCCATGTCACCACAGGGAGCTTGTCTGCAGGTGGGGTTTTTTTTCAGAAAAACCCAACCCAACAAAACAACAACAACAAAAAAACCTGTGAAAAAACCCAAATTCCAGTTCCCTGCCTGCAGTTTCCCGTGCATTTGCAGTTTGAAGTTCGTGTGTTTTCTTATTTCCTCTTAAAAGAACACCAGGATGGATTTAGAAAAAACTGGTTTTAGTCATTAATCCATTCCTTTCTTGTGCCCACAAGAACTACTGGTGAGTGACCTCTCCCTGATCCCTCAGCACGACTTTAGAGCCTTTCTTCAATTGAACACTTCCCCCCGATAATGAAAGGTTGTATAAAAAAGTCATAAATATAGTTAGGACAATATTTTGGGTTGGGTGTATTTTGGTCCATCTTTTCTGGTATCATTTAAAGTGCACACCCCCATTCCAGCCACGTGGGACCCCTTCAGCCAAAAACCTCGCCCTGGGTTTCTCAGATGTCACGATGGTGGTCGTACATCTCCAACAGCTTCTCATTTCTTCTGGCTCCAAACTGTACAGCAGTCACGAGGTGAAAGTTCGGGATAATTCTGTCCCCTGCCCGGGTGAGGAGGGGGGTGACAGAGCAGCATCTGGCACCAACCAGGGCCAGCCCATCACGGATCCCTTGGCTGGGAACTCTTAAATATTTGTAAGTAAGCAAGGTGCAAAAAATGGACTTTGTTCCTTTGAAAATGAACCACACTGAGATCTACTGAACAGCAAAACAGCCAAAGAGCTGTGAAGTCAAAGCCACGCCTCTGTTATTTGACTCTCTTCCCCTGTCTGTGGCTCAACTCAATAGACTCAGTTCCGAGAAATCAGCCACCCGTTGACAGCTGCCCTGCGAGGTGAGGACTCGAGAGCAGCCCCTGGGCTGCCAAACTCGGGCTGGTGGGTGCTCCCTGCCCACAGTGA
>NW_020887642.1:0-3794 GCF_003945725.1 Corapipo altera
GGCCAGACCAGACTGGGCTGCTCCACCCGTTGACCTCTATAATGAAACCACTTCTAATTTTCTCCTGAAAAACCATGAGAATATGTGTTGTGTCCTGAGCACTAATCTGGAACTGTGGGATAATAGAAAAGGTTTTGGAGTCAGGGCTATTGAGAAGGCTGGGCAGTGTCACTGGGAGACCTCTCCCAAACCCTTGGAAAGGCCAGAGCCATCCCAGGTTTCCTGGGGCCTTGGCAAAGGCAGCCATGGAAGCAGTCTGCAAACAGGGCAGCAAGGAGGGTTGGGAGAGTTCCAGACTGCTCAGGCTCAGCAGGGAAGGGGATATGGCAAGTCCTCCTGCAGCCATTCCCAGGCATGGGAAGGACAAGGCAGGGATTGCAGGGATTCCCTCCTGTGGGAGGCAAAAGAAAAGGGATGTTGTGTGCCCAGACTTTTTCAAGGCCTTTGACATGGTCTGCTGTGGTCTCTAAGAGCCAGACTGGTGAGAGCTGGACTGGACAAGTGAAACATGTGGTGAGTGGGAAGTTGAATGACTGATGAGGCTCAAAAGTCATGGCACAAATTTGTCTTGGCAGCAACTCCCAGGGGATATCCATCAGGGACCAGCCCTTGACCATTCCTATGGAACATCTTTATTATGTCTCTGGGTGATGGGATGAAATGCATTTTCCACTCCTTTGTGGATGATACCAAGTTGCAGCGAGTCTGTGAGAAACCTCGTCTAGTTAATGGTGACTTGTACAAAAAATGTGGTCAAGATGAGCAAGTTGGAGAAACTCGTCCTGCCATCAGGTGCCCAGCAAGGCCCAAGACAATGAAGAAAAAACTCATGGGTCAGAGGAAGGGCAATTCAAAAGGAGGGAAAAAGACCAAACACAACCAAACCAAACCCAAACAAACACAGAATGACAGAATATGCTGAGTTGGAAGGGACCCACAAAGATCATCCAGTCCAACCCAACTGTTCCATTGCCATCTGCCCCCACCCCAGCAGGCTCTGGAGCAAAGCACAGCTGAGGTCCAGCACAGCTCTGCTCTGACAGAAAGAACCTGCAGTCAGGGACAGGAAGAGGACAAAGTCTTATTTAACCAGCCTGAGGAATAATGGGATCAATGACCTCCTGTATTCCTGGGCACTTGAATGACCCTGTGGATCAGGTTTGGTAGGAAGGAGGGGGCTGCAGGTTTCCCTTAGGGAAGAGGAGATCAAGAATTGACTCTGTCAGAGAGAGCCAGTTTCAGGCGAATCCAAAATGGACCAGCCAGTGCCCAAAGCTGAGCCAAAAAGCAATTCCAGAGGCCCCTCTGTGATAACACTTGGGAGAAAGGATAAAATCCAGGGTGCTGTAACGCAGAGAGAGGAATGAGAGAAATGGGGGAGAAACAACCCTGCAGGTACCAAGGGGAGTGGAGAAGAAGGAGGAGTGAGAGAGCCTTGTTGGGCACCTGGCAGCCAAAAGCCAACTCCCCAGCCCTGAGAGCCACAGCTGAGCCCAGCACAAAAGCTCCTTTAGGTCTGGAGGTTCTTTGCAGCAGCTTTTTAGCAGAGCTGCCAGATGGGCCATCAAAGGGGATGCTCAGCTGGGTCTGAAACCTGTGTGATCCTTGTCAGCCTTGGCTCTGCAGGATAAGAAAGAACTGTAGAATCCTAAATAGTTTGAATCAGATAGGACCTTTATAGGACATCTAGTCCAACCACCCCTCATTGAACAGGGACACGTTCAACTAGATCAGGTTGCTCACAGCCCTTTCTAACCTGACCTTGAATGTTTCCAAGGGTGGGGCATCTATGACCTCTCTGGGTGACCCGTGCCAGTGTTTCACCACCCTCAGTGTAAAAAATTTCTTTCTTTATATCAAGTTCAAATCTGCTCTTTTATAGTTGAAAACCATTATCACTTGTCTTATTACAACTAAGTCTGTCCCCATCCTTCTTATAAGTATGATCTCAGAAGCTCCTGACAAGCCTTGACCAAACCAGCTGAAGAGCCCCTGGACTGTACCAGGGGTGTGAGGAAGTGTCCCTGAACTGGACCAGGTGCTCCTGGATGATAAAGGTGGGAACAATCTGCAGTGGAACAGTTGGGGAACGCAGGATAATCAGTCATCCCATGAAAGCCTTGGAACATTCCCTGACTGAATCAGAACCCAAATAGAAGAGTTCAGATACAATTCCCAAATATTTTGGAACCTCCAGTCATTCCTGACACCAGGATGGAAATTCAGCAGATCACTAAAGCCAGTCCCCTTGGGAGCCCACAACCAGCAGGGCTGAGGGAGGCCCTGGCAGCTCCCCAGCACCTCCCTCCCAGTGGGACACCTCTGGCAGCCTCTCCCAGCTCGGGAACCCTCCAGTTTGCAACACTCCAAAGACCCTCGCTGATGCCCAGGACAATTCTGATCCCCCTCCACAAACACTCCTCTGTGGAGAGTATTACAGAAATGTGGTTGATAGAAAGAGGACACGAGAAAGATGCTATAGCTCTGGTCCCACGGTAAGGGAAAACTATTGGAAGGTCACTGTATCTGTGAAACTGCATATGTGACAGAAGAATAGAATAAAGCGGATGGGAAAGCAGAGCGAATAGCAAACAAGTAACTATAAGAGTATGAAACAAAACAGCATTCACAGAGCATTTGCACAAATATATTTTAGGTAATCAGAAGCCAATGATGAGCTTAGCTTTTGTAATATGTATGAGGCTAATTATTAAACCTTTATAAGCACAAAGCCTGCAGCAATAAAGTTGGATAAGTTATGATCAATTCTGTGGTCGTGTGTTTTTATCCCGTCATCTACAACACTCCTCCAGCTGGGACCCTTGTCTGGTGGGAAACACAAAGGGATTTGGGGGAGTGTTTCCCTGACAACAAGGAGAATTTGGGAGAGGGACCTTTCCACACCCAGCTCTTGATGTGTCCACACATCTCTGTGTGTGGATGTGAATTGACTGTGGTGTGAATGTTGTTATTGTGAATCTAGAATTCAGTCACTGTTAAAATTGTAGCAAATGCTATTGAATCACTTGAAAACTGCTCAACTGGTCAATGATTAAGTGCTACTAATATCTTTTGCCCCCTTGTTTTGGATCCAAATCCTTTGCACCCTGACCCTCTTGCAACCCAAGGCTCTGTGTAAATCATTCCCTTTCATAAAAATATATTTTTTGTGATGTCCACTTTAAAATCTTCCTCCTTAGCTAAACTACAAAACAACTCCAATTAGATGTAGAAGTCTTGAAGACAATTAAAGAAAGAAAAACAATTGGGTTTTCAGTGTTTTAATGGGTCCCACAGTGCGTTTGTAGCTGCATCAGCTGTCAGTCCAAGATGGGCCATGTCAGAACTGGTGAGGTTGGGGGATGAGGAGCAACGTTGATCATCCAGGGTCAGTGTGGATCTCCTGAGGAGACACTCAGCATCAAGATCACTTGGAGAACACCTCTATCACCTCTCCTCTGAACTTAAAAATATCCATAATTGAATTAAAACAAAAAAAGTACAAACTTGAAGACTTGTTTTGAAATTGCCTTGAAGACAATTAAAGGAAGACAAAGAGATCCTGAGGGATTTCTGCATTTTAATGAGCCCCACAGTGTGTTTGCAGCCCAGCCCATGACCCTGAGGTACTGAGAGAAGATTGAAGCAGCTGCTGAAGAAGACAGAAGCCAAACTGCAAGTGCCTTGAAGCATTGCTGGGCCCCACTGAGGGCAGGCACTGACAAAGCCTCCCCAGGGACTCCTTCAAGCAGCTCCTTGGAGGCCAGGAGTGCAGGCAGACAAAGGCTCTGGGC
>NW_020887643.1:0-3792 GCF_003945725.1 Corapipo altera
TCAAAAACAGAGCTTAGGGGGAGACAGGGGTGGGTGAGTCCTGTGGCAGCTGGAGGCAGCTCAGCAGAGGGAAGGTGGTGGAGTTGGAGCAAAAGCCAGGAGCTCATGCCAGCCCACAGCGGCACCATGTGCTCCTTCCCCTTCCCAGACCAACAGACGGGGAGAACTCCAGCAGCAACAAGGGGGAATAATCCAAAAGGACTCAGAAAGGGCACTTCTGATAAACAGCAGTGCTTTGGGCTGGCTGACAAACACCCCAAGCAGGACCTGGGAGCCTTCCCTGGTGTTACTGTGGGCTCAGTGTGACAGAGGGGCTGTTTTTTTATCCCAGCAGGTTAAAATCCTGCTCTCCCACCAGGATTTCATACACCTGCTGCAGCCTCACAGCAGCTGCACAGGGAGGCTCCACATGCCTGGTTTTTTGAAAAATACACTCAAAACTCTGCTGCCCATGTGGAGTAAACATAGGGCTTTAACTGCAGCAACATCAGTGTTCTGGCTTCCAGCCTCAGCTGGGACTTGCTCCCAAAAACCCTTCTATTTCTGTCCCTCTGTCGCAGGAATTACTGCAGGGGGAAGCAGCCCTTGGAAGGGTTGTCCTGGAATCCAGGGCCAGCCAGGGCTTGGAACACTCGTGCTGTCCACTCCCGCGACCGGCGGAGGAGGCAAGCGACCACGAGCACTGCAGCGACTGCGAGAACGAGGCGGAGCACGGCTCCAACCGCGGCTGAGCGGCGCCCCAGGCCGCGAGACGCGCTGATTGGCCGGAGGCAGAGTGCCGCGCTGCGGTTGGTCCAGTCGGTTGTCGGTCAGGCGGGGGGCGGGGCTCTGCGGGAGCGTGTCCGGAGCTCGGCAGAGTCGGGCTTGCGGCCGCGGCGCGAGGGGGTGACCATTGACCTCAGTGCCTTTTCCTGCCAGAAATGAGCCCATTTCCTGCCTCCTCGTCCTACTCCGGCGGGTAGACCTGTTGTCCGAACGCAGCGGGCAGACCTGATGGCCCAGGGCAGCGGGTAGACCTGCTCTCCGGGCTCATGGGCTAGACCCGCTCTCCGAGTCGGGCGGCTAGAGCGGGTTCCAAGCGCTTAGCCGAGGCCCTGGGCGGGCGCCGAGGCGCTGTGCTCTCGGCCCGGGGCTCCGAGGGGGAAAGAAACGGCATTGTCTGCCGTGCGGGTTAAGGCGGGGAGTAACTATGGCTCTCTTAAAAGAGTATAGTTACTAACTGGGCTTAGCTGCAGAGATCACACCTCCTCGTGGTCCCGCTGGATGCCCTTTAAGGGTAACTGAGCCGATCTCTGCCCCAGTCTGGAGAAGAGGTTACACACCTCTTTCTCCCTATCGTCTGGAATCACTACCCAGCGATAGTAATTTAAAATAGTGATACACAATCATTTTGGTATTAACTTATAAGAGTTAATTACCCAGTGGCTTGCCCACAGGTTAAAAGTTGGGCATAGGTTGACAGGTATTGAGGGGTACCGTTAACCTTGTCCTCCCTCACTTGGACTGACAATTTACCGGATTTGACACAATGGGCCGACCACTAAAACTAATGTATGTGTCAACGGCCACACAAACTGATTCCAAAGACTGGAAACCTGTCGAAACAGAAATAAATAAAACATCAACTCCCATAATAACATCACAGGAGATTGAATTGCAACAGTTAGAATTTGCTAGTTCTAAAGAGATCGAGAACTGGCAAGCAACACAATCTCTAAAACAGGGAGATAACTTAGTGACATTTCCAGAACCTTATGAGTCATTAACACCTGACTCAGTCAGAGACAATGAAAACAATGTCACTGATAACGACAATGAAAACAGCAGAGGTGAGGATGATTCATTTATTCTCGCAACTGAATCTATCCTAGACTCCCAAAAAGACCAAACGCCAGAGGAAATACCACTGGTAAAACTACCGGACAAAAATCCATCTTGTCCGTGTTGTAAGACCAAAATATCGGGAGTACAGAGGCTTGTAGACCATCTTCTTAGGCTACATGGAAAAAGAAAGATCATTTTCCAATGTAATAAATGTGGTCTGCAAAGTGACAATTATCGCTCCACTGTCTCCATGGTGCAAGGGCCCCAAAGAGATGGTTACACCTGGAGAATGGATTTGTGAGGAGTGTGAAAGGAGCTTCCAATCTAAAATTGGCCTGGGACAACATAAAAGACTGAGTCACCCAGAAGTTAGAAATCAGGAAAGAATTGCTGCTACTCGCCCTAAAGTGAGAACAGCTCGGGAATCAGCTCGTAAGTGTTGGTCAAAGGAAGAGGAAGAACTATTGGAGAGTCTGCTAAAAAGATACGAGGGAGAAAGATACATTAATAAGTTAATCGCTGAACATATCCCATCTAAAACAATGAAACAGATCAGCGATAAGAGGCGGTATATGATCCCTGTACAAAAAGAAAGGAAAGACCAGGAAGCACACGTACAGGTAGAGAAAAGAAAAGAACTAGTGACAAGTATAGAAACATCAACACAGGATCAGCTGAGGGCACACTATATAACAAAGATTGAAAAAGGGATAGGATCAAGAAAGATAAAGAACTATCCAAGGGCATTCCAGAAAATTGTTGAGGGGACAACAGACGTCCATGCAATAGTTAACGATACAACAAAGGAATGGTATGGACACCTAGAGGCTAGATGTCGAATAGATAAAACATCAAACAAGAATCTAAGGAGAGGCCAAAACCAGGATAGACAAAGTAAGAGAAAAGCGACAAAATGGATGAAAAAGAGAGCAATTAAAAGAGGACAATATTTGAGATTCCAAAAACTGTTTTATAAAGATAGAGGGAAATTGGCACAAATAATTCTTGATAATATAGAATCTGTGAAATGTGAAATACCACTCCCAGAGGTATGCTCTGTATTTAAGTCAAGATGGGAAACAACTGGCGGGTTTAAAGGCCTTGGAAAGTTTCGATCTGAGGGAATGGTGGATAATAATGCCTTTAAAGCAATGATTACAGAGAAAGAAATTATTAAAAACATCAATGAGATTAATAAAAAGGCAGTTCCTGGACCGGATGGGATTACAATAAAAGACTTAACTAAAATGGATCCCAATTATTTGCAAACTACAGAAATATTTAACTTATGGTTAACATCTGGGAAAATACCGGACATGATAAGGGGATGCCGAACGATACTATTACCTAAATCGACTAAGCCAGACCGTCTTAACGACATCAATAATTGGAGACCCGTTACCATTGGGTCTGTGATCTTAAGGCTATTTTCTAGAATATTGACGGCTAGGCTAGCAAAGGCGTGCCCCATAAACCCTAGACAGAGGGGTTTTATAAAATCACCAGGCTGCTCTGAAAATTTAAAATTGTTACAACTTCTTATTAAGAATGCTAAAAGAGAACGCAAAGAACTGGGAGTAGTGTTTGTTGACATCGCAAAGGCTTTTGACACCGTAAGCCATGAACACATTCTCACAGGTTTAAAGCAAAAAGGGGTAGATGCTCACATCATTGATTTGATTACAAATATGTATGAAAATAGTTACACTCAAATTGGCACTAAAAATGAGCAATCTGACCCAATTCAAATAAAAGTAGGAGTTAAACAAGGGGACCCTATGTCTCCTTTATTATTTAATTTGGCTATGGACCCCTTATTATGCGAATTGGAACAATATGGAAAAGGTTTCCACCATAGGAATAATTCGATCACTGCAATGGCTTTTGCCGACGACTTGGTCTTACTTAGTGGATCCTGGGAAGGTATGAAGGAAAACATTGAAATACTTGAGACATTTTGTGATCTGA
>NW_020887644.1:0-3194 GCF_003945725.1 Corapipo altera
CCTGCAGGCAGCAGTGGAATTGGGGCAAGTCCTCCTTCCCACCCACAGACATCCCCTTTGCTGCCTGGAGCTCACTTGGCTGGAGGTGACCCAGTACTGAGGCTCTGTCAAGGACATCTCTCTATATTCTTCTGTGGATGGGACTGTGAGGCCAGACAGAGACAAAACCCGTGCTAATTACAAAGAGAGAACTATGGACCTATTGCTCTGCACCTCGGTCTTGGCACAACGCTGCTTTTCTACTTCTCTCACACTCAGCCAGCAGTGACATCTTCACACGCTGGGGGTTGTGAGCCTTGGGCAGGGATGGAGTTAGGGCAGTTTGCCACTCTCTGCAAAGGTCACTGGCTCAATCCAGTGAAAGTAAAGAGGACGCAAATGCCCCAAGAGCAGAAATCCCCACACGTGTCACATCAAATCATGGAGAAGCTAATGAGGCAGAGCCGCCTGGTTAGAGCAAGTGTGTTCTGCTCTGTACCATTAGTTTTCTGATGTTAAATATTTCAGCAGGTAACTTCCAGGACTGTCCTGGTGGCTGTGATCACAAATGATTCATCAGAGCCACTTGAACAAGAAAAGCCTTTCTGAATAAGGGCATTTCTGAGGCTCTTACTGGTTTTTTTGCCTTTCAGTTGACCATTTTTGACATCAGGAACTTGGGACTCAGGTTCAGGAAGAAGCCGGACAGCCCTCAGGAGACAAAGTTGCCCAAGATTGTCCAGCACCCAGGCAGAAGTGAGAACTCCAAATACAAGGTAGCCTTTTCCTGCCCTTTTTCTTGCTGTTTGATGTGACATTTGAAGAGGCTGTGTGCCTTGCCTCCAGCTTATTGAAACACCTCAGTGTCCAGGTCCTGTTGTTATTCCAAACTGCTGGTGGTGGAGTTCCTTCTGCTGGGACAAAGGCAAAACATTTTCTCCTGGTGAGATGCTGGAGTCCTGATCTGTGCTAAGCCAACACAAATATTTTCTGCTGAAGCTGGTGGGGTTTGCTGGAGTTTAGCTACCATGGTGAAGGCACGATACTGGGGGAAGGCTGGGGCAGGACTAAAGGGTACCAGCTTGCCATTTCCTATTGTCCCTCTGAAAGAGCCACCTCTTGCTTTGGTGTTGTCACTGACAAATGCTGGGGGTCATAGGATTCCCTGCACAGTGGCAGCGCTGGCCTTTGAAGGCTGAGGGCCTGAGATAATTACTCCCAATTTAACACAACTCCAGTCTTACTCAAGTTGCCCAGCACTGCTGAGAAAAGAGCTGAACCTTATCCTCATCCAGCATTCACCTCATTTGTCCTATTCCTATTTACTGTGGTACTTTCTTTTTGCCCTTAACCTACTCTGGTGCTGTTCTCTTCTTACTGGTGTCTCAGCTCTAGAGTCTGGAGTTGTGTGGGCCTCAGTCTCCCTGCCTCAGAGTAAAGGTCATCCAAAAATTGTTTCCTATGAAGTCTGATGTAAATTCTTGAGTTTCACTTACTGCTTGGGTGCTCAGTCAGTGCCCAGAGCTCTGGGACCCCATTAGCACAGGGCTGTGCTGGAGGTAAGTGCTGCCCAGCATTTTGGAGAAGGAAAGCTGGAGAAACTCCTGCCAAAAGAGCTGCTCAGCTTGAGCCTGCTCAGTGTGGTCTAGCAGCTTTTGATCAGCTCAGAGCAGAAGTGGGTGAACTACTGTTCCCCCAGTGGCAGCTGGGCAGACCTAGTCACCAAGAGCCTGTACTTCACCGGGGATCCACAGAGGAGTGTCATTCACAAACCTTCCTCCCAGCAGCTGAACCTCTCCCTGCTCTCTCTTGCCTCTCCAGTTCTCATCACCTGACCAGAACAAGACCTTGCTTGAGCCTTACCCATCCGAGCTGGTGTTTCAGAACTATGTCCTTGGCAAGGTCTGTGAAATGTCCCTGCTTCTGAGGAATAGAAGCAAGGTAAGTGCTGGGATGTGGAGCTTTAACACTGTGCTAGAAGAAGAGGAGAGTGTGCTAGAAAATGCCTGTTTGCTGTCCCTGTGCCTGTGTTCCCCTGAGGGCAGAAACTGGCAGCAGGGTGGCTGCAGGAATGCCCAGCACTCTGGCTTGCCTGCACTGGCAGCTGCCTGGCCATAATCACCAGGCAGCAAGAGCCCCTGGAGAGCTGAGATTGGCTTTTAATAATGAAACCACACTGTCAGTGCTGGTCATGTTTCTCCAGGCAGAAAATACCTTGGAAGCCCAGAGTTGATAGACACAGCCTGCAGGGCCGTCTGGCTTTCCATCACTCTGGCAAGCTGACTGCTCTCATCTTCTGCACCAGCCTTTTCTGGCAGTGTCTTGTGCTTCTCCCTTGCTTCTTTACAGCCCATTTCAATTCTCTTTGCCATCTCATTGTGTTGGGGCTTGTCTCTTTGTCGTGCTGTGTTCCTCCTTTTCTCTTCAGTTTCCCAGTAAGGCCAAGTGTCTGGTCTCCTCTTGCTGGTGTGCCCATGTGACTATCTCCCCACAGCTGGACTTCCCCACTCCAGCTCAGTCTGTTCAAAGGGAATTTCTTCCTTCCCCCAGGACAATGTGCTGGTTGGCCTTCAGGTAGCACATTCTCCCTCTGGAACAGGGCTGCATGGCTGTGTGCAGGCAGAAGCAAGCAGATTCTCTGGGCTTGTTGAAAATGAGGATGACTTGATTCAGGTGTTCTATCTCCATACTGCTGGTGCCTGACCTTCCTTCCCAGCAGGCACTGCCCTACTGCCTCTGGCCGAGCTGCTTTGCCCAGGCAGAAGGGATTCAAGTTCACCCTTGTGTGTCCTCTGCTTGTACCTCCAGAGCTAATAGTCCTTTGGGAAAATGGTCAAGGAAGGCTGTCACCAGGGCACACCCAGGTCTCCTCCTGTTTCCACAAGTGGCAAAATCACCATTTTGTGTCTTTCCTGCAGGTTACTCGGCTGGTGAAGGTCACCATGGACAGCTCACCTTATTTCAAGTTGGTCGGCCCCAATGGTGTGTACCATCAGGTCCCACCGGGCTCATTTTGCACTATAAAAATCCTTTTCATCCCTGAGGGGAGCAAGGTGAGTTTGGAGGAACGTTCTCTCTAAAGCTACAGCGTTTGTTGCACACTGCTTATAACCCAGCCCGTGCTGTGAGGTCAGCTCTGGGCTGGGGGCAGGCAGCCTGGAGCTGGTCACACCTTGGCACAGCATGGTGCTGCCAGTCCCTGCAGTGGTTAAACA
>NW_020887644.1:3204-3791 GCF_003945725.1 Corapipo altera
CAGTGGTTAAACACCTTGGCACAGCATGGTGCTGCCAGTCCCTGCAGCTGGGCCTAGAGGGCTGTGCTTTCCCTCCATGCCTATTCTTGAATGTTCACAAGGGAAGAGGCACATGGAACAGCAGGGAAATGACAGGGAGGGATGTTGATGTTTAGCCATCTCTAGGCTCACTGGAAGGGGTTTAATTATGGAAAATACCAGAGGAACAAAAAGATCCAGAGAGCTTTATTCTTCCCCTTTGGAATGGAGCAAAAATGATGCTTTTTCATGTGCTCTGTTCTCCAGCCTTTATTAGTATGAATTAGTGGTCATTTTTGGGGTGGAAGAGGTAAATTCATGCCCACAAAGGCTCATAGAAAACAGCACTTTTTCTTCTGCCATGAGGATGGCACTCAATGCCTTGTGCTTTGCCAGTCTCTTTTCCTGCAAGACCATTTCCACGAGCTTGTCTGCATCTGCAAAAAGGAAAAGCTCACTGTGCCAGTCCGGGCCGTTGGTGCCCGCCCAGTCTTGGACTTCCCTGACCAGCTGGACTTCTCGTCGTGTCCAGTCAACCACAGCACCCAGAAGACTCTGCTGGTTCGCAA
>NW_020887645.1:0-3790 GCF_003945725.1 Corapipo altera
CATTTTTCCACAGGGATGTCTGGGAATGCTCCTTCCCAAGATCCCAGTCCCACATCCCGTTTTTCCACAGGGATGGCCAGGAATGCTCCTTTCCAGGATCCCGGCCCCACATCCCGCTTTTCCCTCAGGAATGGTCAGGAATGCTCCTTCCCAGGATTTCTGGGAATGCTCCTTCCCAGGATGACCGGGAATACTCCTTCCCAAGATCCCGGCCCCACATCCCATTTTCCCTCAGGAATGGCCAGGAATGCTCCTTCCCGGGATTATTGGGAATGCTCCTTCCCAAGTTCCCAACCCCACATCCCACTTTCCCACAGGGATGGCCAGGAATTCTCCTTCCCAGGATTTCTGGGAATGCTCCTTCCCAAGATCCCGGCCCCACATCCCGCTTTTCCCACAGGGATGTCTGGGAATGCTCCTTCCCGGGATTTCTGGGAATGCTCCTTCCCAAGATCCCGGCCCCACATCCCGCTTTTCCCACAGGGATGGCCAGGAATACTCCTTCCCAGGATGACCGGGAATGCTCCTTCCCAAGATCCCAGCCCCACATCCCACTTTTCCCTCAGGAATGGCCGGGAATGCTCCTTCCCGGGATTTCTGGGAATGCTCCTTCCCGGGATTTCCGGGAATGCTCCTTCCCAAGATCCCGGCCCCACATCCCACTTTTCCACAGGGATGGCTGGGAATGCTCCTTCCTGGGATTACTGGGAATGCTCCTTCCCAGGATGTCTGGGAATGCTCCTTCCCAGGATCCCGGCCCCACATCCAGCTTTTCCCACAGGGATTTCCGGGAATGCTCCTTCCCAAGATCCCAGCCCCACATCCCATTTTCCCACAGGGATGGCCGGGAATGCTCCTTCCCGGGATTGTTGGGAATGCTCCTTCCCAAGATCCCGGCCCCACATCCCGCTTTTCCGGCAGGTTCTGGAGCAGCTGGAGGAGCACCTGGAGAATTCCCAATATTTCCGCTTCCTGTGGTTCCCGCACAGCGACCACGTCCGGATCATCTACCAGGATCCCACGGCCCGGGCACGGCCCCAGGGATTCCCGGGAATTCCGGGGGGGTTGGGAACCACGGGGGCGGGAAGCGGCTCCTTGGGAAAGGGTTGGGAATCCCGGGGTTTTCCAAGGTCTTGGAATGCTCAGGACAAATCCTGGTCTCCTTTTGGGAATGGATGGGACTTGTTCCCATAATCTGGGAATTCCAGGGTTTTCCAAGCTCTTGGAATGCTCAGGACAAATCCCGGTCTCCTTTTGGAGCTGGATGGGACTTATTCCCATAATCTGGGAATTCCAAGGTTTTCCAAGCTATTGGAATCTTCCTGACAAATCCTGGTCTCCTTTTGGGAATGGATGGGAGTTGTTCCCATAATCTGGGAATCCCAAGGTTTTCCAAGCTCTTGGAATGTTCAGGGCAAATCCTGGTCTCCTTTTGGAACTTAATGGGAATTTTTCCCATCATTTGGGGTTTTCCAAGCTCTTGGAATGCTCAGGACAAATCCCAATCTCCTCTTGGGAATGGATGGGACTTGTTCCCATAATCTGGGAATCCCAGGGCTTTCCAAGATCTTGGAATGCTCAGGGCAGATCCCAATCTTTTTTTGGGGCTGGATGGGAATTGTTCCCATTATTTGGGGTTTTCCAAGCTCTTGGAATGCTCAGGACGAATCCTGGTCTCCTTTTGGAGCTGGATGGGAGTTGTTCCGATAATCTGGGAATCCTGGGGTTTTCCAAGATCTTGGAATGCTCAGGACAAATCCCGGTCTCCTTTTGGAGCTGGATGGGACTTATTCCCATAATCTGGGAATTCCAAGGTTTTCCAAGCCCTTGGAATGTTCAGGACAAATCCTGGTCTCCGTTTGGAGCTGGATGGGAATTGTTCCCATGGTCTGGGAATCCCAGGGTTTTCCAAGCTCTTGGAATGCTCGGAACAAATCAGGGCACAGAATTTCTGGGAATGCTGGGATTCAATCCCTGCTCCCGGACCGCTCCCGCTCCGCGCTCCCGAATTCCCGCCCTCCCAATCCTGCTCTTCCCTGACTTCCATCCTCCTCCTCCCTCTCCTCTTGGATTTGCAGCCTCCCTGCTCCTCCTCCAGCTGGATTTGGGATTACGCCGTGGGATATTACCTGCTGGAATTCCTGCTCTGGATCAGGTGGGATTTTCCGGGATTGGCTTCATCCCACTCTATTCCCTGATTTCCTGGGATTCCCCGCGGGAAGGGGGGGATGTCACCTGGAGCTTCCCCCATCCCTGGGGAAGAAGGAATTCCGTGGATTTTTCCCAAGATTTCCCGTGGCCGGGATCGGTGGCTGGGGCTGCAGCGCCCTCTGGCGGCCGCGGAAATCCGGGAATTGTCCCGGCTGGAAAAGCCTTTCGGGATCACCGAGGGGCCGCATCCGCAGGGATTTTCCAGCCCCGCAGGAATGGGATCCCAACATTCCCGGGGGATCCTTTCCCACCACTGAGGGGATGTGGAATTGCGGCTGGAAAGGGTTTTTTTGGGAAGAGTTTGGGAATATCCTGAGGGATGATCTGATCCATCCAGGTGCTGGAGGCTCAGCTGGGAAGTGGGAGAGCCCCGGGAAAGGTGGGATGGGCTCCAAAACCAGGGAAAATCCCATGGAATGGGATGGGATTTAAGGGCCCTTACCACCCAAACCAGTCTGGGATTCCAGGATAAAGGACACTCAGAATCCAGTCAGAGGGATTTTTCTGGAATGTGGGGATGGAAAAGGCAGGAAAGGGGAAGGGAGACCCTGCCCTGAGCCCCGAGATTCCCAGGGAACCCCCTTGTTCCCTGAACTCCTTCCCAGGGAGGAGTTGGGCTGGGGATGGATCCAATGGCAGGGGATGGATCCAGGCTGGGAGAGCTGGGAATGGCCAGGCTGGAGAAGGGAAGGATCCCGGGAGAGCTTGGAGAACATTCCAGAGCCTGAAGGGGCTCCAGGAGAGCGGGAGAGGGATTTGGGATCAGGGCCTGGAATGACAGGCCCCAGGGAATGGATTCCAGTGGGAAAGGGGAGATTTGGGGGGGAGATTGGGAAGGGATTCCTGGCTGGGAGGGTGGGGAGGGGCTGGGCTGGAATTCCCAGAGAAGCTGTGGCTGCCCCTGGATCCCTGGGAGTGTCCAAGGCCGGGTCGGATTCCCTGGAACAGTGGGAGGTGTCCCTGAACATGGAATGGGATGGGATTTAAGGGCCCTTCCCACCCAAACCATCCTGGGATCCCATCCCAGTTGGATCCTGGTTGGATCCCGATCCTGGTTGGATCCCGATCCCGGTTGGATCCCAGTCCCGGTTGGATCCCAGTCCCGGTTGGATCCCAATCCTGGTTGGATCCCAATCCTGGTTGGATCCCAATCCTGGTTGGATCCCAGTCCCGGTTGGATCCCAGTCCCGGTTGGATCCCATCCCAGTTGGATCCCATCCCAGTTGGATCCCAGTCCCGGTTGGATCCCAGTCCCGGTTGGATCCCATCCCGGTTGGATCCCAATCCTGGTTGGATCCCATCCCAGTTGGATCCCAATCCTGGTTGGATCCCGATCCCAGTTGGATCCCATCCCGGTTGGATCCCAATCCTGGTTGGATCCCATCCCAGTTGGATCCCAATCCTGGTTGGATCCCGATCCCAGTTGGATCCCATCCCGGTTGGATCCTGATCCCGGTTGGATCCCATCCCAGTTGGATCCCGATCCCAGTTGGATCCCATCCCAGTTGGATCCCATCCCGGTTGGATCCCATCCCGGTTGGATTCCGATCCCGGTTGGATCCCATCCCAGTTGGATCCC
>NW_020887646.1:0-3790 GCF_003945725.1 Corapipo altera
ATCTTTCTTCCAATGGCTAACTATACTAGATTTTAAAAATATTTTTTGAGTAACAGAATGTGAATTAAAAGGATAACACTCTACTCCAAGTTGCCTGGATAACAACATTAAGATACAGTAACTATACAATTAGTGGTAACATTAATTCTAGTTATAGCAGAGTGATTACTCAGCAAGTACAAGAAGTATATAATTACTGAATAATTAGGAGAAGTATGTAATTACATAACCATTTGATTCAGCTCAAAAATGAACTTGCACATTTACAATGAGACAGACAACACAGCAGCTCAGCATTTGTCATTGCTTCTAATAAAAAGCCAAGGAGCACTTGCAAGTTTCCTAACCCGAAATTTACACAGACCAAAGTTGTTTTTATCCCTCTTCCCAGCCAAGCAACTTACTGCTGCTGGCAAGGAAAATGTTAGAAGAACATTTTTAAAATGCAGGTCTTGTTGGGGCTGACTTGCAATTTGCAGCTTTGCCACTTCTCACTGCTTCACCTCAGCTTTCAGTGGGCTGGAAAATGAAGACGCAGAGGTTCAGCCTGACAGACAGTGACACAGTGACAACCCTGTCCCATCATTCCGTGCCATTCATGCCCAGCCTGCCTCAGTGGGGACCCAGTTGGTGAGGAGAAGTGGACGAGGCCTCTCTTTTTCCATTTTTCATGGGTGTTTTTCTCTCCATCCTGCTCACAGGTCCTACTGTAGCCCACCAGCAAGTCTGCTGCAGATCTAAACAGCAGGTGCCTCAGGTACCGAGAAAGTCCTAAAAGACATTGTTTCCTTCAGACAAGTGGTTTGTACCAGACACCTCCTTGTTCCTGCACTCGGCCTTGTCATTGCTGCCAGGAACAGACCCCAGCACTCCAACAAGCAAGGTCTCTGCACAACACAGGAACAACCGGAAGAGGCAGAAAATGAACTTCTAGATCTGGTTCACCGTGTCCTTCAACACTTCAGACATTGCAAACAACTGTGCCAAAAGCTGAATTGGAAGGGGAGGAGGCTCAGAGCCACCATCTCCTGTAAGCTGTTAAAAAAGACTGAACCCTTTGCAGACGTGAAGGGCTTCCTGAAGCTCCTTCATCTTTCCAGATTTGTGCACAGGGATGGTTTTGTTCTTTTACTGAGCCTTCCTGCTCAGCTCTCCACAGCTCCCCCAAAGTATTTGAGGGCCTTCTTTCCCTAAGCCTGCCATTTGAGAAAAACCTCAGAAAAACTCTTCCTGCTTTACTCATAGTTTATACCTGATCAAAGGATCTCAGTTTTTCAGGAAAAGATCCAAATGAAGAAATTAGGGCTTATTCATACTTAGAAATTGTGGTGGGGTAAGGGCGGGGAGGGGTACCTGCTCTTCCTCATGGTGCAGGGAGAGCAGCTCTGGCAGGTAAAGTTCTCCCCAGTCCATGTGCGCCTGGCGACAAACCCTCCGTGCGCCCCGCGGGGAAAAGCAAAGTTCCCGTGGCCGACCCCAAACACTTGGCACGGGTGCGCTCCGGGCATGGCGGCGGTGGGTGGAGACCAAAAACTCGCCTGTACCTGATCAAAGGCTCAAAGCCCCACCCACAGCTCATGAATATGCAGCAGGGTAGGACATTTGCATGCCCCGGGACGGCCCCTTGGTGGGGCGGCGGCCAATCAGGTGCCAGGGGTGCGGGGGCAGCAGGTAGAGGGTAGGGGCGGGACAGCGGCCTTGGAACAAAGCCTTGGAAATCTTTTATCCATACACAGGATGACTGGAACCATCACTTACATCAGGGTTATCTCTACATGCTGTCTTTATGTCGTCTGACATCTAATGCGTGGGTTTTAAAACAATAGATGAAAGGGGTTGCACTTTTTAAAGGTGCAAGGAACACTCAATTCAACCCTCACAGTTGAATAAATAACACTCCAATAAATACCAACATCAGAAAAGCATCTCTTTTAAGTCCTGAAAACCAGACAAGGGACTTTCCACATGGGTGTCCTGTCATCCAGAACTAGAAGGGAAGAATTCAATAGAATAAAGAAGTCTATAAGTGTTCTGTCCAAGATCAAGGTGAGATGCTCTCTCTTCTAACATTTCACTGACCTAGGAAGCAAGAATTTGGCACAGAATTAATACTGGAGAAAATCACATCCTTCCTGTGATAACACATCCTTCCTGTGACATCACATCTCCCCTGTGATGTTACATCCATCATATGACATCACATCTCTCTTGTGATATCACATCCTTCCTCTGACTTCACAGTTCCCCTATGACATCACATCTTTCCTGTGACATCACATCTCCTCTATGACATCACACCTCACCTGTGACATCACATCCTTCCTGTGACATCATATCCTTCCTGTGACATCACATTTCCCCTATGACATCACATCCATGATATGACATCACACCTCCCCTGTGATATCACATCATCCCTGTGATGTCATGTCCTTCTCTGTGACATCACAGCTGCCTTGTGACATCAGAGCCTTCCTGTGACATCACATCCTCCCCATGATATCACACCTGCCCTGTTACATCACGTCCTTCCTGAGACATCACATCTTCCCTATGGCGTCACATCCATCATATGACATCACATCTCCTTTGTGATATCAGATCATCCCTGTGATGTCACGTCCTCCCCGTGACATCACAGCTCCCCTGTGACATAAAATCCTCCCTGTGACATCACATCTGTCCTGTGACATCACATCTCCCTTATGACATCATAATGTTCCTTTCCATAATCCATCTTTATTGTGATATCACATTTCCCCTAAGACGTCAAATCCATCATATGACATCACATCCTTCATGTGATAACATATCATCCCTGTGATGTCACGTCCTCCACTCAGACATCACATCGTTCCTGTGACATCACAGGTCCCTATGACAACACATCCGCCCTGTGACATCACATTTCCCGTATGATGTCATATCCATCATATGACATCACACCTCTCCTGTGATATCATATAATCTATGTGATGTCACATCCTCCCCTGTGACATCACATCGTTGATGTGACATCATATCTCCCCTATGACATCACATCCATCATATGACATCACATCTCTTCTGTGATATCATATAATCCCTGTGAATTCACGTCCTCCCCGTGACGTCACATCGTCTGTGTGACATCACATCCTTCCTGTGACATCATGTCCTCCCCTGTGATATCACACCTCCCTGTGACATCACACCTCCCTGTGACATCACAAGCATCCCTGTGAAATCACAACCATAATATGACATCACACCTCCCCTGTGACATCCAACCTCTATTGCGATATCATATCATGCCTGTGATGTCAGGTCCTCCCCTGCGACATCACATCCTCCCCGTGACATCACAGTTCACCTATGACATCATATCCTTTCTGTGACATCACATCTCCCCTCTGACGTCACATCCTTCATATGACATCACATCTCTCTTGTTATACCATATCATCCCTGTGACGTGACATTCTCCCCTGTGACATCATAGCTCTCCTATGATATCTCACCTCCCCTGTGACATCACATCTCTCCTATGCGACATTGATCATATGATGTTGCATTCTTCCTGGGACATCACATCTCCCCTATGACATCACATCCTTCCTGACGCAACTTAACGCCGTTTCCTCACAACCTTTCACTATAGCCTTGGCAGAAGAGACCAACCCCCACCCCACTAAAACCTCCTTTCAGGTCATTGCAGAGAGCAATGAGGTCCCCCCTGAGCCTCCCCTTCTCCAGACTCAACAAGCCCAGTTCCCTCAGCCGTCCCTCAGCAGACATGTTTTCCAGAGCC
>NW_020887647.1:0-3788 GCF_003945725.1 Corapipo altera
TAGGGGCTGTGTCCTGGTTTCCTGCACTGATGCCTTTTCATTTCCTGCCTAATTCCGCTTGCCCTCCTATATGACAGCTTCTGGAAGTGCCGGGATGAGTGGGTCAAGGATTTGCAGGGCAGAAAGACGTCAGCACAGGCAGCAGGCTCAGATCAAGGCTGGTGGCATCTCTTGTTTACAGGTGATGTTCTTCTGGGTCATTTCTGTGTGGTTTATTTGTGACAAAGATGACAGGAAATGGGCACCACTTTCGTGCGTTTTGCCCATATGCCCCAAGACTGCTGTGTGAGTGGCCATGAGTGCACATGTGAGGGATGCTGGACTTTTTGTCCTTCTTCCACCCTCCTCACTCTCTTATATATGCTGTCTGTGTCTGCTCAGCCACCCAAGTTGCCACCTGTAACCCTCCCTCCCTCTACAGGGCAGGCAGATGGACACCCTGCACGAGCTCCTCTGCATCTTGTGGCTGCTCCTGGGGTTCTCTGAGCCACCTCCTTCTCTTCCTTAATCTCATTAGGTTTGTTGCACGTCCAAGCCTGGGCCTCTGAATCCTCCTTCGTTCTGTGGCAACTCCCCCAGTCTCCTCTGGGATGAAGTTTGACAAAGCAGAGGGTGGGCCTCCTTGCAGTGATTTTCCTTTGTGCCCCCTCCCTTGGAGGTGGATGGAGACCACCCTGGCTACTCCACGGCCAATGGCCATCAGGGAGAGCCTGACTCCAACGATTGGCAGCAGTGGGGATGGGAAAAAACAATGCCTTGGACCAGCTCACAACCTCATCTCTTCCTTCTCCTCCCCTCCATCACCCAGTGTAGGGTCCATGACCAGCCACAGGAACTGATGACGTGCACCTCAGGTGGTCCTTCAGTGCCTGGCAGGGCCCAGGCATTGTTGATACAGTCAGGCCGCGGGGGATTCAGCAGTTAGGATTGATAACAGTCACACTCCAACTGTGCCATGAAGTCCCTATTTCTTTGAAGCCAACATATCCAAAAGGCCCAGATGGCTTGCGTCAGGTGTCCATCTTCCCTGTGCACGTGACCTGTAGCCTCACTATTGATGACAACATTTATCCCTTTTTATTAAGACTTTCTCCTCAGACCCTGGCCTTCAGCCTTGAATAATGCTGTAATTGGTGTCATCCCTCAGATATCCATGGTCTCCTGTGTGCAGAAGAGGAACTCTTGAAGGCACTGCTGGGCTCAAAGTAACAGCTCAGGCACAGAGTGTCCCGTGAAGCCTGTGAGGTTCCACACATGCTCCTGCTGCCCTCAGTTCAGGGCAGAGACACCACCTTTATCCACATGACCGGCCACTGGGCACATCTTCTGCTGTCCGGAGGCCAAGGCTTCACTTTCACCTTCAGCTAGTGAGACCGGCTGCCCAAGCACTGGTGTCTGTTGCCAGCACCCAAATCATCTCCAGTTCCTCTTCACTGTGCCTGTGACCCCCACAGACAAGCCCTGCACGTGGGTCCTTGTTCCGAGAAAGTCTCGGTCCTCTTGGCAGACCCCACTGAAGTACTAAAATACTGGGAAGAGGTCCTCCCCAAGTCTCCTGTTCTCCAGGGAGAAAAGGCCACACTCCTTCAGTCTTTCCTCACAGCACAGGTTCTCCAGCTCTCTGGTCATCTTTTGAAAAACACAATCTGGTGGGAGCAGCCGCTGGATCACGATAAGCACCGGCCAAGCCAGGGAACTTGGGTCTCAGTGGTGTCTTTCCTGATGCAGAACAACCAGCCAGCAGGAGAAACACCTGGGTTGAGATGACAACAAGCCCAGTGTCCACGGGGTTGGGGCATGCAGGAAGCAGATTTTGTTCTTCACGGGGGTGGTGAAACGGAGCGGTTTGTGGATGGTGACATCTCGATTACAGGACATCCCTGAGAGGATCATGAACTCAGTGGTAGTCAGGAAGAAGGAGAAAATGACAGTTTGCTGTTTCTTGCTGAGGTAGAGATAACTTCCTTCACAGGTTTTGGGATGGGATTATGTTTTGAATTTTTGCTCAAAACAGAGTTGATAATGCAGAGATGATTTTGCTATTGCTAAGTTTGCAGAGAGCCAAGGCCTTTTCAGCTTTTCCTGCTGCCACGCTGGCAAGGAAGTTGGGGGTACATGGGAGGCTGGGAGAAGACACAGCCAAGACAGGTGACCCAAAGTGATCCAAGGGATATTTCAGACCATGTGGCACTATACTCAGTATATAAAGGTGTGGGAAGAAGGAGGAGGGGGGGACATTTGGAGACACGGTGGTTTTGTCTTCCCGAGCCACCATTCATCAGAATGGGGCCATGCTCTTCTGGAGATGGCTGAACACCTGCCTGCTCATGGGAAGCAGAGAATTAATTAATTCTTTGTCTTTCTTTGCTTCTGTACACAGATTGTGCTTTCCCTATTAAACTGTCTTTATCTCAGCCCACAGATTTTCTAGCTTTATCCCCTTCCAATTGTATCCTCAATCCTCTTGGTAAGGGAGTGAGTGAGTGGCTGTTAGGCCTTGGTTACTGCTGGGGTTGATGTTTAGTTGCCAGCCAGCAGGCAAAACAAATGGTTTCCCTGGTGACAAGGAAGGTCTTCATCACCTTGGATGCAGCAGTGGTGATGGACCAGATCTCCACATGGGAAATCCAATGGGGAAGAACAAATGCAGGAAGGTCTGCAGGTACTGATTGCTCCACACAGTGACAAGGAGGAGGTCAGGGTTAGAAGATCCATGGAGATCCATGGATCAGGGTTAGAAGATCCATGGAGAAGAAAAGGCTCATTGTATGTGTGGTAATTCCTGGTTGCATTGACTTCTTCATTCCTCACTATTAATTGTCCAGTTCAAATGCCCACTGCTGCTGGTAGCTACACAGTCATAGAAGGAGGAAAATGCTTTTAGGATCGTGGAGTCCAATTGTAAGCTGAACACTGCCCACTCCACCACTAACCCCTGTTCCCTTGTGCCACATCTAAGTTTTCGAAGATTTTCAGAGCAGAAATTTTTCCTAAGATCCAATCTTAACTTCCCCGGGTGCAACTTGAGGCCATTTCCTCCTATCCTGTCCCTTGTTACTTGGGAGAAGACACAACAGCCACCTCGCTACAACCTGTTTCCAGAAAATGATAAAGAGTGATAAGGTCTCCCCTGAATTCCTCCCCAGGGAGTGCAAGACATCCAGCACCTTCCTGCTCTACTCACCAAGTCTCCATCTCATCCAGAGCAAAGAGCAGGCTCTGAAACTGGGCTGCTCATCACTGGCCTGGAGCCACTAAACATCAAGGCTCTGCAGAGGAGATGCAGAGGACCACCCTGGCAGGGCAGGACTGCAGTACACCTTGGAAGGACAGAGGACCCAGAGAGGGCACAGAGGGGGCATGACACGAATAACCCAGTGCACTGATCTGAGAGTACACGTAGAGTAGCAATAGGGTCAACCCCCCAGCAGAAGCCCACTTGAGTGTAAGAGTGACCAGCACAGAGACGAGGTGGAAGCAAAAGACAAGGATGGGTCATGTCCCCTCCCATGGCAGTCCTTGGGCACGTGTACAAGAAGCACAAGAGCAGTGTCCATTTCCTGACAACTTTGCCAAAGACAAGACCACAGGAATGACCTTGGGGAAAATCACCTGCCCTCAAGCCATGCTAACAGCCCTTCATCTAAAACTTCTTCCTCTAATGACATCTTTCTGCCCTACAAATCCGGGAGTCGCTCATCCTGGCACTTAGAGAGATGGCACTTCATGTAGGACAGCACTTGGCATGTACCAGGAAATGAAAAGGCATCAGTGCAGGAAACCAGGGC